>NC_048896.1:15097755-15276884 GCF_011077185.1 Oxyura jamaicensis | reverse complement strand
CCCCGTTTGGCCGGCCCCCCCCCCCCCCGCAGACCCCCGCGCCCCCCCCCCCCCTCCTGCCCCAGGCTGCACACGCTTTAGGGTGGGGGGGGCGGTTTGGGATAGGGGATGGGGGCTTTGGGATGAGGGAAGGGTGCTATAGGATGGGAGGGGGCCTTTAGGGTGAGTGAAGGGGCCTTGAGGCGAGGGAGGGGGCCTTGGGGCGAGGGAGGGGGCCTTGGAGCGAGGGAGGGGGCCTTTAGGGCGAGGAAGGGGGCCTTGGGGCGAGGGAGAGGGCCTTGGGGCGAGGGAGAGGGCCTTGGGGCGAGGGAGGGGGCCTTGGGGCGAGGGAGGGGGCCTTGGGGCGAGGGAGGGGGCCTTGGGGTGAGGGAGGGGGGCTTTAGTGCAGGGGGGGCTTTAGGATGGGCAAGGGCCCTTAGGATAGGGGAGGGGTCTTCAGGATGGGGTCTTCAGGATAGAGGAGGGATCCTTTGGATGGGGGGGCTTCAGGGTTGGGGGTGGTTCAGGGTGTGTATGGGGAACTGGAGCAGGGGCAGGTCAAAGCGTTGTTTTGGGGGGCGGTGAGGCCGTGTTAAGGGGGCTGTGGGGGTAGGGGAGGGGGCAGCAGCAGGGCAGGTGGCCTCGTGTCTGGTTGTCAAAGCCAGCTGGGTGTTCCTGGCCAGACAGGCACCAATCCAGCTTTTTTTTTCTTCTTCTTCTTGCCTCAAAAGGGCTTCTCAGGAGGTAAAAAAGAACAGTGAGCAGCAGCTTTGGGGGCGAGTTGAACACATCTGATGTCTTGCATGGTACATGCTCACTGGTGTGATTCTGGGGTTATTTTAACAGCAGCCGTGGTGTAGCTGTGCCTGGGTCGCATCCAGCTGCGTCGACACCTGTGTTTGTGAGGTGAGATGGGTCAGGGAGCGCTCTGCACGGTTCCAAGTGGAACGTAATTTTGAGGCTCACTACACGTTGCATGGATGGTAGGAGGCAGTGGGAACGACTGACTGGGAATCAGGAGACTCGAATTGGCCTCCAAAGCAACAGGGTTTGTGCTGGTCAATTAAAGCGGCTGTAAGACCATCAGAAATCTTTGCACGCAGCTTGCTTTTCTCATGGAAGCAGATCTAAATAGGCATATTGTCGTTTTCTGCCTTTCAGTTCTACTTCACGCAGTAGGACCACAGCTGAGATGGGATTTTTGTTCGCTATTAGTGTAAAAGTTTTAATGAAACTTGTGCCATCAACAGCCTGTGATGTGAAAACCTGGAAAATCTCAGCGCTGTCTTCCCTCTCTGCTGGCAGCACCAGTGAGCGCTGGCTTTTCTTCCTCACCACGTCTGCTGTTTCGGAACAGGCGGGTGCGGTGCTTCAGTTCTGTTTTGTTATTCCTAGCACCCTCGAGCACAACTCTGTTTTTGAAGAGACGACTGCCAAAACAACAGAATTGCGTTTGTGTTTCTGGAGAGTGGATGCTCAGACACTCAGGAAGTTCATGAAGTGCTAGCCAAAATAAAGTGGTGCCAAAACAAAATGGTGCCTTTGTTATCAGAGATGTTTTATTAGAATTATGCCTTTGAGAAAGCTGTTTGATGTCCATGTTAGTCTCGTACTGCTTAGCACGTTCAGCTGGTCTGGGAGAATTAGTTCACTGATGTTTTTCATGTTTCTGCTTTGCGCCTCCACTTTCAATTGTAATTTGCATTTTCAGTGGCTCTGCGCCTCAATTTTTGTACGTAGAAATCTGTTTTTAGAAGAAGTCGTTAGTGTTAATGGCATGCTGAAGTAATATGAGTATTTTATTGTGCATAAAACATTTTTTCTTGTTTTTCCATTTAGGAATTAGGTTGATACCAAGTCATCAGAGAAATGGCCGCACGCCTCAGATCGGTGAGTTGAGGGCTTCAACCTTGCTGTATGAAGACTTGTCTGATGGAAACATGTTTTCATAGATACGTATTCTCGAAGCATGCTTGGAAAAAATGAGGCTGTTTCTGTGTTAATGCCTGCATCCAAAGGTATTGCTGTTGGAAAAGGGGCATCTTTGCTGCCGGTCCAACTCCAGAGAGACCTGATGATGCTCCAGCCCTGAAGAATACCAGTGGCTTTGTCAGTGCTGCTGATTCAATTGATCTGGAGATCTGCTTACACCAGGATCGTTCCTGGGTGCCTTAAAACATTATTCCACGTTGGCATGCAAATAAGGGCCCAGCTGGGCTCGCTGAGATCTGCTAGACCATAATAACCTCTTTCTAGCATTATTGTATTGAACGCAGGAAGTTTGAATATGGGAAGAACAGCGCTTTGCTTAGCTTAGGAAGTTATTTGGCCATTTATCTTGGGAGTACGGCTCGCTAAGCTGATCTGATATGTTACCTGTGGTGGTTTATTACAGAGAATTTTCTGCTCTCTGGTCTATTTTCTTTTTTTTTCTGGCTTCCGTAAGTAAATCTCAAATATTTAGGAAAAAAAAAATCTAGCATAACGTTAGAGAGCTTGAACAGGCTGTTCTGGCTGCACAGCACTAGATAGGTAGTGGTTCCTTTCCTAAAGCTGATGTAACCCCGCCTAGCCTGGATTTCTGCCAGCCTGTTAGAAAAGAGCCCCGGAGTCCAGGAGCAGTACCGTGAGCTGCAGTCACACTGATTCTGGACGCTGGGGTGGTTCGTTTAGTATTTTCCAAAGAGGTGTGTGTACTTCAGGTTATAAACATGCACTAAAGGTTATTTAAATAAATCTTTCGGTCAGTGATTAGAGTACTGACCTTGTGGGGAAACTGTCATGCAGAAAAACCCGGGCTGCATCAACTGCGGGGGGAGAAAGTGATGCTGTCACCCTCAGCCAGACAGAGGGCGTCGTTCAGCCGCTGTTTCAAACTTCAGCTCAGCGCCGTGTGCACTTGTGGTGTCTGCATCTTGTGAAGAACGTGCCGGAATGAGTCGGGGTACAGACAAAGGTCGATAAAAATACCAGTGAACCGGAGCGACTGCCTGCTGAGGAGAAGCTAAAAAGGCTCAACCCCTGGGTGGGGAAAGAAGACTGCAGAGGGGGCGGATGTGACTGAATTTACAAAATCAGGAAGCTAATGAGTAAAGCAAATGTAGGCTGGTTGCACGGGGGAGATACAAGGAGAACAAACTGCAGAGAGTCCTTGGACTAACGCATTTTTTCTATACTGTCTGTTCTGCAACCATCAGAAGCAGAACCCAGGGCCAGATAGGCCATTGGTCCATCCCAGAAGAACTTTTATTCATTTATTTAATGCTTTTAATCTGGCCGGGCTTTGCACGCACTATTCCAAGCAGCTGGCTATGTCCTGCTGGAGCTGCTGAGTTGCACTGAACTTTTCTCATTTCTCTTGTGGATAACTGATGCTTTGCAGTTGAATCTTTGTTTAAGGATGTAGCCCTTGGAAATTTCCAAACAATTGTTGTCTTTGTGCAGTTTCACTGGGTTAAAATTCGCTGGAGCTCAACAGAATAACTGCAGAGGTGGGTTTTGGTAGCAACAATAAGGAGCAAGTGTATTTCCAGCCAGGACAGAGCAGTCTTTGTACAAAAACTTCCTCCGACTCACTGCTGGCATGTTCTGTGTTGGCGGTGAGGTTTCCACACTCATTGCAGTTAGACCAGTGACCAAACCAGAATCTGTTAATTAGTGACTCTAGCCATTGAATTAAAAAGCATTTAAAAAAGAAATGAAAAACTAATGACTGATTACATAGGATAAGCTTTGCCTTTACCTCATTGCTTCCTTGGCTTGGAGGAGCCTAAGCTACATGTGCTGTGAAAATGGTTTGTCCTTGCTAGCTGTGATGGGTTTTGTATTCTGGGTTATCTGTGCCATGTGGCTGTAGTGAGCTCTTCCTGGTTTATATCAGGACAGAGTTTGTCAGAGCTGGTCCTCTTCTTCTTCCCTCCTAGGTGAGCCACTTAGTTACGTGTCAGAGTCCTCGGCACGCAAGCTTTGTGGACCCCTGGCATGCCTGAACTTCAGGTTACTGCGGTGGCACAGACGTATTGGAGAGTGATATCTGAGTTTAGACTCCTCCAGTCAAATCGGCTACTGACTCAAACAATTGGAGCTGTGCAAAATTCCAGCCCATTAAGATCTTAGGAAGTTCAATCCCAGTTTAGTTGCGCTGTTTGTTGGTGCATGTCTGCTTTCTTGTAACACTCATTTTCTCACTGTCTTTGCAGGCTGGTAAAAAGTGTACAGTGATCGGCGGCTGCGGATTCTTAGGCCAGCACATGGTGGAGAAGCTCCTGGACAAGGGTTACTCGGTCAATGTGTTTGATATCGAGAAGAGATTTGAGAATGACAGAGTGCAGTTTTTCCTGGGAGACCTTTGCGACAAAGAGGTACAGACTAACAACAGTAACCTGCATAGATGGGAAGGATGTCTGTATAAGCTAATGTCCAGGCAAACAGCTAACTGAGCTGTTTCTGAAGCACTTAAATGCCTGAAGGTGTTGTACAGGCTGTAAAAGGGTGCGTAGATATGATATGCCCCCTCGCCTTTCCCGTTGAAGTCAGTGGCCTAAACAGTTTTCTGGGGAAGTGTCATCTGGAACACTTGAAGAAATAGTTGGTGACTGCTTGAAGCTGAAGGGAACAGAACTTGTTTCCGAATTGTGATTTGCATTACTGTTAGCTCAGCTTTAGAGCCTAATTACAGTCACTGTTGGTAATTAGCTAGGAGAGCAGCTACATGCAACCTCAGCTGCATGAGCACCGCAGGATGCATTATTCCTCACAGTTAAGACACTAAGACCTCTTGCCTTGACGAGGTTATGCACGTGAACCCAGGCAAAAGCATTTGTATGCAACGTGAAGAGATTTTTCCCCACCAGTGTAAAGTATCGCATCTCAGAGCTTTATGACAGTCGTCTCCAAGGCAGGCAGTGCCATGGGATGCTGTGAAACCTGATGCGTGTGGAGTTAGAGAACTCCTCTCCCCAGGTAGTTCTGAGTCTCATACCTGCACTGGAGACTATTGCAAGTAGTTATGTCTAGATAGCCTCCAGCTCTCAGAATCTAATTCCCAGGTTCTTCTCTGGGAAAAATAATAAAAAAAAGCTAATCTGGTGTTCTTTTGCCTAACAAGGAGAGGACACTGAAGACCCTAGAGGCTAATCCTATTCTAGCTGCTCACCTTTATGGAAGGAACGTGACTTGAAATTTAGCCGTTTTCTTTTCATGAGATTAAGACCTGTGCTTTATTTCCTGAGTAATCCCTGTTGGCAGCTGTTTCATTGCTGTCTTGCACAACGTATCTTCTTGTAGGCCTTGCTCCCAGCTTTACAAGGCGTTTCAGTGGCATTTCATTGTGCGTCGCCAGCACCTTCAAGTGACAACAGGGAGCTGTTTTATAAGGTGAATTTTATGGGAACCAAAACAGTCATTGAAGCCTGCAAAGAAGCTGGAGTGCAGGTAAGGATGGAAGAGCTTGGGGAGTATATAAGATGTGAATGGGAATTGGTGATTTCTGAACTATGGACTGGTTTGAGCCTGGTAGAAAGGCTTTTTTCCTCTCAGTGTGTTGATTTTATTCACTCTTACCAAATTGTCAAGCACAACGCCTGTGAAGATCCCTTATTTATTCTGGGCAGAGATGTGATACTTCCAAGGCACCTTGCACGTTGTCCATGTACAAATACAGACCCGGCAATGCTTAGAATTAAATGCTCTGTAGGACTCCCAGCCCACAGGTATTTGTTGTTGTTGTTTTGCCTCCCCCCTTCCCACTCATAAGCTGTTGTAGGAAATGGGCTGTGTAGTGTTTACCTTCAGGCTTAGTCTAGATTCTGTCAGAGCAAGAAGCAAGTTTTGTTAGAACTTGTTGGATCCAGCTATCTTTTAAAAAGATGTTTCTGATTGCCCAATGATCACTGGCTTCCTGTTTTGAATCCATGAGGGCATATTTTTTATCCAACAAAAATATCCGGGATAAGAATTCTTTTTTGTTGTAATCTGGCATGGTACTGTTATCATAAAGATAAGCAGATATCTTAAACATTCGTTGCATGTTAAGTGCTAGAACGTGCTAAGCCTAGAGGGTGCTCCAGTTTCCATGGAGGTGTTTTCGCATTGACTGGTTGTCCTGGAAGTTTGTTGTCCTTAAGGTAGCAATAAATGATGTTAGAAAACTCCCACTCTCTTAATTAACTCTTACCTGCAGTTTCAGATCATCTTCTGTTAACCCACGTTATTCCAGACACAGTTTATTCTCTGTAGAAACAGTCGATTAAACATTATTATTGTCTTTACTTAGTCTTTGTAAATAATGACCCTTTTTTCTGAGGCTTTAAACAGCTGTTTTCTTTCTCATCCATTGCAGAAACTGGTGTTGACTAGCAGTGCCAGTGTCGTTTTTGAGGGTACAGACATAAAAAATGGAACAGAAGACCTCCCTTATGCAAAAAAACCTATCGACTATTACACGGAGACAAAGATCCTACAGGAAAAGGTATTTGTCACAAAACGGTTAACGCTTTTTTCCATGCTTAAAAATGCCCTTCTAAAAGTAGGGCGTGCCCTGGGGGACGTCAACAAACTTCAAGACTGAGCAGATCTCTGTTCTCCGGAATCTTTCTTTCTTTCAAAAGAAGCCTCATCCGTAGTTGTGGAGAAAGTCTGTGCAAATTGATGCACGTTTAGCAACGTCGGCCAGAGTTTCCAGATAGAACTGGAACAGGAAAATTCCCTTGTTCTAGGCAGAACCTCTTGGCTTCAATGTTCTTTTCAGCATGGAGACCAGGGAGCTGTGGAAATGTGTTCGTTTATTCTGTTATGAGAAGTGTGGCAGGCGGCCGCCGCTTGCGTCTTTCACAGCTCTCCCACATCCTTTTACCTGAGCGTGCTGATGGGTTGGTGCAGGGGATGCTTTCCTAGCAGCCCTGTAGCAGTCCATATTCTTAAGCAGTCAGTTCTGTCTTCCTTGGCTGGTTAAACTCTAAGCCATGTATTCATTTAATAAAAGTGAATAAATAAAGCTGTGACAAATTACCTGGAAAGCTGAGTGAAGTAGGGTGTTGCGTTGGGAGGGAGGGGAACTATTTCTGGAGAAAGAATTAAAGAACTGCCAGAGACATGTAATACGTCCCTGTCTTAACTGATCCAGCTCTGCTTTGAGATAAGCTGGGGGAGACTTTTTTGCTTTCTCTGCTCCCATTGGAAGCTTTCCTTCCACGTTTCCCTGATTTGCAGCCTGAAGGTGCGCATGTGTTTCGGCTGGTGTTGTGAAGAAGGTACTGGGGAAGGAGATGATGAGGTGGAGATTTGAACCAAGTTAAGGAGCATGACAACCAAAAAACATGTTGTAGACTAATGCTGTTGGCCATATACTGAAAATTTTCTTCTTAGTGCTTAAAAATTTCCCCTTACATCTTAATGTCCACTGCTCTGAAATTCTACGGATCACCGGTATCTGTTCTGTTTCAGGTTGTTAATGCTGCAGTATTTGTGGTCTAAACATGGTACGACAGAGTTTCAAATCAAAGCAAACAAATGTATTTTCAAGTGTTTTTTTTTCAGTGGTTTGCATCTCAGTTGCAGAAAGAACTTACGCTTTTTATACAAGAAGAATTTAGATTTGCTTCCAGATTGAAGCTGTCTGTGTCCTGTTACGTACAGTATTAGCCCTTAAGAACTTTTCTTATGTTCTCTGAAAACAGCTCAGTGTAAAAACATCTGTTCATTCACAAGCATAACCACTTTCCTGCAAAGTGGACTAGCAGAGTGGAAGCTTGTGAGCAACAATCAAGTCAATATGCTTGTAATTATATCTATTTTGGGTGAAGCAGTGAAAGTATTCAATGTTTGTTTGCATGTGGTGTTCTTGAGTCTTTACTTGAAAGACAGCAGATTTTTTTTTTTTATTAAAAATAAAAAATCAGTTGAACATGTTGTTTAGAAACTCCCAGTAGAATTGAAACTTGTTCAAAGATGCCTGGTTAAATCTGCTTTGCACGTGGTGTTCCCAGGAAAAAGGGACCACGCCCCTTCTGAACGTGGTCAAGAAAGCCCATCATGGAAGTCTTCCATTAAATGATGAGAGACTGAATTGCTCAGTTTCCTTCTCTTTTCCTCCCACACATCCTCAAGCTCCTCTGGTCTCTGTGGTGCTAAATGACAAAGAGCTCCTTCCCTTTGCCTGTCAATCCACTTAGTGCTCACTAATGAAAACAAATCTGTTTCTTTTTCTCATTAAAGACAAGAAAAGAAAAGAGGAAAGATCATTTGGTAGGATGGATAGTAATTCTTCCACTGATGTCATCCCAGAGAGATGAGGGAATGCTTCCTTGCTCTAGTGCTGCGGCTGGGCTATGTTACTAAGCCATATTTTTCTTCCTAGCATCTCTGTTTTTCTTTTTTTTTCTTTTTCCCCTTACAGGAAGTACTGAGTGCAAATGACCCTGACAACAATTTCTTCACTCTTGCTATTCGTCCCCACGGGATATTTGGTCCTAGAGATCCTCAGCTGGTTCCCATCCTCGTCCAAGCAGCTAAGAGTGGCAAAATGAAGTTCATAATCGGGTGAGCGAGGCTTAGTCACTTTATAGCTTGTTAAACCTGAAACCCTTTTGGAAGGGGATGATGTTAAATCAGGAGTGGTGATGTGGCTTTCAGTGATCTTCTGATGTAAGAATAGGATAACTCATGGTAATATTAAGTCTGTCGGGATCCTTGTCCTGAGATGTTCAGCATCGGAGAAGAAGGCAGGATTTAACCATCTGCGCTGGCCGTCTCTTCTTGGGAACTGCAATGGAATTCTGGAGGGGGACAAGGTTTCTGTAACTTTTTGCTTGTAATCCAGTAGCCTTTCATAGCCCTCTTGTTAGAGACTCACACGCTCAGATGAGTAAGCATTCTTCATGCAAAAAGCATATCAGTAGGGAAAGCAGACATAACTTGAGCTGGCTTTTCACAGTCTAAAGAGATCATTTTTTAATCAAAGAACTCAGGTAACTTGCTGTTAATTAATGTACACTACTGGTATTTGAGGGTCTTGCCATTAAAAAGTCTGTTTGACAGTGTTCTAATACTCATGACAATAAGATCAAAGGCATTTGCATTGTTGTTAAGTCTCGCAGTTTCCAGTGGACCACTAGGGTTGGGTTTATATGGTTCTCATTCTTCGTTATGGTTCACTTCTAGATTGACCTCCCAGGTAGGTTTGCTGCTCACCGATCAGTATAAAATCAAGCTTTCTACTTTGTGTAAGTCTTCGCTTTCTAGCTCAAACACGCTTTCCTCATTTAGGTTTTCCTGCTGCTATACAGACCTGCTTATCCCTAGCAAGAAAGCAAATAGCCATTTATCTGTGAAAGTTGAAAATGAAAATTATTAAATCTCAGAACGTTGATTACAGCAATGTTTTTTATGGCCAAATGAGTGTGCTGATGGTTTTGTAACAAACTACTTGTGTGATTTAGATGGACTCTTGAAAGTGGCGTGCAGCTCTATCTTTGGTATCTGTAGAAATAGATTTAACACAGCGGGCTGAATCTGTTTCAGCTGGGACTGAAGTTGGCTTATTGAGTAAGTTAAAATTTCATGAGCCAAGAAATTCATAATTGAAAGCTTGTCCTTAAGTGACTTTCTGTGTGCTAGCTGCCACTGTGTTCCTATCTGTTCTGCTTCTGTGGATCACTGGTGATCCTGATGCCTGTAGGATCTCGGTGGGTTTAAATAGGGTACTATTACAGGAACATAAACTTTCTGAGGGGCTTCTCGAGCTGAAACAGTAACGGCGTTTCCTCTGTGTCAAGATAAGATGCGGTGACTTCATATCTTTATCAGAGTAACAAACAGCCTGAAGTTATGGCACAGCACAGGAAGAAGAGGATTCTTAAATTGTGTTATGGGAAATATCCTTCCTTTTGTCACAAGCAGATTTTTTGCCCAGATTACCTTTGGACATAACTCTCTTTCCTTTCATCTGTGCAGGGATGGAAAGAACTTGGTAGACTTCACTTATGTGGAAAACGTGGTCCATGGACATATCCTAGCTGCTGAGCACCTTCAGAAGGACTCTCCCTTGTGTGGGAAGGTAAGGAGGGGACTGGGAAAGGGAGTGGGTGTCCCCTAGCTCAACTTCATCTGCCTGCCTTGCTTGGTTATGTGTTTCCTCTGTAGTTCATGTTGTGTCTGTACTGAAAAATCCGTCTCAGATGAGTGGAGCTAGCTCATACAAATGGGTCATTTTTTCCTGTCTGTGGTTATAATGGATCGTTGCCCATCTGACGACCGTTCTGTGCAACAGTGTGGGGCAAAATGCATGCGAATACTTTTAACTTCATTCTGTAAAACACCTTGTGGAAGGAAGTCCGGGCACAGTTGTGGGTAGCTGAAATGAGTGCAGAAGAAACAGTTATGTAGCACTTACAATAGAACTCTGAGCAGAATTTCTTTACAGACTTCCATGGCACTGACATGCTCTGGGCATGCTTTTATGTGTTTTCATTGTGTCGTATCATTCAGTCTGACAGTTTCTGAGTAAACTAACCTGTCAGAAGTAGCTGGCTTTTGTAGTCAAGGGGATAACCGCTTTTCAGATGGAGGAGGTTGGTGGAAGGTAGCTTCTCATGGAAACGCCTTTGCAGTCAAGTCAGAGGTGTCAGTCTCCTGGGCGTGAACATGAGCTGAGCTGGGCCGTCAAAGAGACAAACGTGTGAAAGGCATGATTTTCATCTGGCTTTTTGTCTTCTCTTTCAGGCATTTCATATCACAAATGACGAACCAATTCCCTTCTGGGCATTTATGTCCCGTATCTTGACTGGCTTGAACTACGATGCACCCAAGTACTATATTCCCTATGGGCTGGCATATTACTTGGCCCTGTTCTTGGCTCTAGTGCTGTGGCTGCTCAGTCCGCTGGTCACCATCAAGCCCACTTTTACCCCTATGCGGGTAGCACTAGCTGGGACCTTTCACTACTACAGCTGTGAACGGGCCAAACGAGACATGGGCTACAAGCCAGTGGTGAGCTTGGATGAAGCAATAGACAGGACTCTCCAGAGCTACCCCCACCTACGCCGGGCTAAGGCTTGAGAAGTCCTGGATATTTATTTCTACATGACTTTCCTAATTGCTCTGAGATCTTAACGTGGGCACTGAAGCAAATTTCACTAATTGTCTGGAACAGGGAGTTTTCCCAAAGTCCCTCCTCCTCCTCACCGTTATCAAGACAGACTTCTCTGGGTTGAAAAACACTTCACGTAGTAGCTGTGCTAACAGTTCTTTCCTTTGATGTGACTTGTTGTTCTGAGACAGCTGCTGAACTCTGTGGACTATGAATAAACACCCTGCTGTGCCCTTTTCAGTCCCAGCCCAGCACATCAGCATTCCTTCGTCTTCTCTCTCCACCCTTGTCCTCTGTTTTGTTGCTCTGGTGATAACAGCCGCCTCTTCTCATAGCTGCAGATCAGTTGATGAAATACTGCTCACCACTGATTTCTCTCTGGGGTTTGGCTTTTTCTATACAGAAACAATGAAAAAGAGGCTTTCATCAAGGAGGGGTTCTGCCACCATTTTTTTTTTTAACTGGGACTGTTCTTGGATCTTCCTGTGATTGGTGGGTTGATTTGGCCTCTTACAGAGTAATTGGAAGGAAATCTGAGAAAAAGCTCCTCCTTGTAAGGAAGGAAGCTCCTCCTTGTAAGGAAATCTGAGAAAAAGCTCCTCCTTGTAAAGAATTTCTGCAGGAGCTTAATTCTATTTAAAAATACATAAATAAAACAAGAAGAGATGACTTCCTAACTTTGTGTTCCATCTTTGAAAGGGCAGATCCTATTCGGAGCAGCTCAGCATAAACAGGTTTTTAATCATTCCCTTTGTGGGGGGAGAAATCTTTGCTGTGGCTTGTTGTCAGCCAGCACATATTTTGCCATAGCTCAGTTCCCGTAGGAATTACCCTGGTTTGGAAGATCTGCTGCACAAGGCTGTCATCTTGTCTGACATTGTTTGTCAGACGTGGTAATGGTCGCTGTGTTGCATTGACCACTCAGTACGTGAAAAGCTCTTACACAAGAAAATGGCTGTAATACTATGTTCACCAAATTGTTTAGTTGCCACTTAAATCTACTTTACCCCATAATCTTGCTAAGTGCTCCAGTTTCATTTTTTTTTTTTTTTTTTTTTTTAAATGAGGGCTTAGGTTAGGCTTGGAACTTCCCTCTGTGGCCAGTTCCTTGCTCTCCAGCAATGATGGATGTTTCATACTTGTTGATGCTTCAGATTTCAGAAGTATGAGAAGTGCCTCGCTGTGCATTCGTCGTTGTGCCCAGCTCAGTGAGCCTTGACCTCATCTGGGAGCTCAACGTGCTGCTAGAATCCCACAGAAATGAAGGAGTTTTTAAAACTTCTGGTTTTATTGTAGAGGTTTATGTTGGATTTTTTTTTCCAGGAAGCTATTTTTCTGTAACAGCTAGCTCGTTTTACCAACATTTGCCTTGCTTGACCTTGAAGTAAATACCCAGTGGCTGGGTCACTTCACACAACTCCTGTTTGCACTCATCAAACACCTTGGCTGTTTTTTTTGTCTTGTTTTTTCCCAGCCTGTAGGGTTAAATATGTAAAGCTCAGCTTCTAGGGTGCAATCTGCTTGTGTCACCCCACGGCCAGTTTCAGTGGGAGACAGATACTGCTTACAGTTACCTGGGCTGTTTCCCTCCGTGTGCTGCCCCGAATTCCCTGTTAATGGGAGGACCCTTTCTTTCCTCACCGTTTGGTGATGTGAGTGGCCCTGAATGCCCCATCCATATCTCTACAATTTGTGACTTATAAAAAGAACTCACGGTGAACTGAGTGGTGAAACCACGCCTAGCTGACAGTGATGGCTTTGTTCCCAATCTCACCTGCTGGATGCAGAGGACGGACTAGGGAAGTTTTTCATGCTCCTCTCTGGAGCTGGCCCCGCTTCCAGTTTTTGTGATGCAGTCAACTGACGCTAAACTTGTAAACTGCTCCCGGAGGAGTGGCCTTGTGAAAACAGGCAATTCAGATGCACCTCTGCTACGTGCAGGAGAGGTAGCCAATAAACCCAAACTGGTAAGTACAAAAAGCCACGAGGGACAAAGCATTCTGGTTCAGATGCACTGCTGGCACACAAAAGGTGGGTACTGCTCTTGGGGCTCATGGTGCAGCACGGCAGGGAACTTCAGCTCCTCGTGAAGTAGGGATGACTGCGCTTCTAGGGGTGGTGAGAGAGGATCGTACTGAGGCGAAAGGAGCAAGTTCAACGATTACTTTTCAAAAATAAATCGGTGAAAGCACGTTTTGGCCTCTAGATGGCGTTTCCCAGCTTGATCTGCCTTGCTTCAAACCTCCACGATGCTGTCTCTCAGAACTTGGACACCGTTCAGCAGGAGTTACTCACCTCCTTGTGTTTTGTGAAGGTAAATCCAGGAGCTGCTACAGAAACAAGAGGCACTGGAAGTTCAGGTCTGCTGGATAAAAAGCAGCAGGTGGTTTGTTTTCCCTCCAGAGTATGGTCAGTACGAGAGTAAAGCAGAGTTTTGGTTTATGGGCATGAGCAGTTTCCCAGAGCTGGGCACAGCGTTGCATCACGCTGAAGTTGGTTTGACTTGGTATTCCCTGTGTAATTAGGTCAGTTCCCAGCATTTCTGGGAGGCTGACTAGCTTCTGTTTTCCAAGCAGAAGTAAACACGCGTTGTTGCAGTGGTGGAACCTGACATTGCTGTGCCTACAGCCCTGGCCACAACAGAGGGGGAACCTTGCTTTATCCATAGCCTCTTCTAGCCCTGATCGAGCTGCCTCCTCTCAGCTCTGTTTCTTTTCCCAGTAAGCACCCAGTAAGCCCCATCTTCCGTTCTTTGGGCAAGCCAATGAGCTCCTTCTGTACTCTTGCCTGTAATTTTTGGCATGCATCTTCTCTGCAGCGTGCATCTTATGTGTGCGTGAGCATGCAAGTAAGCAGGAGGCTACAAAGCAAAACTGCCGTTATCGACATTTCCTTCCAAATATCTAGGGTCAAATCTGCCGCTTTGTTAGTAACGCTCAACAGGAGCTGCTGAAGACATCAAAGACTTTCCTAGAGCGCTCTTGTCAAACTTTTAATCTCTCTCGCTTTGCTTTCTGTCTTTTTCTTGTTGCAGCTCCCCGTTTTGCTGACGTGAGATGGTTTTTGGTTTGACAAGCTGTGGGAGAGATAAAGGAGATACCTTCTGTTTCTTTCCCCAGAGAAATAGGAGAGGGAGAGGAAGAAAAGTGCTCTAGGTGGAGATGAAGTACCTAAGAGCCCCATTTCCCTCCTTACAGAGAGAGCATGAAAGAGGCGTATGCACAGGAGGAATGTTACAGTCTAAGAAATGCTTTTCAGTCTTGCCTGTAGAGCGCAGAGGAGCTCTTGTCCAGACACACCTCAGTGCCAGAAAGGAAAAAATAATGGCTCGGTGGTAATTACGTGGGGAAAGGTAAGAGGAGCGATTGACGAAAAAAGTCAGGAGCCATCTCCTGTGTCCAAAGATCATGGAGGCAAACTGAAGTCAAGCCTGAGGGGGATATGTCGGAGGTTTTAGGTGCAGGGACCCGCTGTGCCTCACAGTGCTCAGATGCACCCTTTTGTTGTGAAAGTGGCACCTCTTAACTCAGTAAATCCTTGCATGGGTTTTTCAGATCTGCTGATGGCAGGGATCTCCGAGCGCTGGTACGAGTTTCCACACCTTTTAGCCCCGCGAAGCCAAACGTGGCGTGGGTGGGCTGGACTCTGCTCCTTCAGAGAACTGTTTACCAAGTTTCGTTAGTGCTTGTGCAAACCTTTGGGAAGTGCCAGGTCCGCAGATGTACGTGATGGTGCAACTTGGTCATTATTATGGGAGAAGGAAAGCGAGTTGTTTGCCTGGAGGAAGCTTGCTGAGCTGGTGATGAGAAATAAATAGGCATCTCCCCGCTTGCAACAGAACATGTCTGAGGTGTTTCTGTTAGCAGATTGCACACGTTGTTTTAGCAGTGCCATCAGGCTGGCACTTAGCCACGGCTTCTCTTTTGCCCAGTGTTTGCTGGTGAGATCGTTTTGTCTTAGCTGCGAGAGCTCCTGACCTCCTTTGTAGGTGTGTTTTCATGGCCATGGGTGGTTTCCTGCTGAGATTATTGTATTCCGGCCCTGAATAGTCAAGGGTATACGATTCTGTTCAGCTACCTGCTATTAGGAAGGTGAGGTCTGGCATTTCGGCAGCGCTTTGTAATGACACCTCATGAAAAACCAGTTTGATTCCCTTGCAACAAATGGGTGTAGTGATTTTACACCCTTCTACTCATCGCAACTCTGCTCAGCCTCTACCGAGGCTTGGCTTTTCTGTCGCCTTGGCGAAGGCCCGAAGGATTGATGTGTTTGGTGCCTTCCCTGTCCCTTCGGTGCAAGGACGGGGCAGGTGGTTGCGTGGAAGAAAGCATCACCCAAAAGAGGAAATGTTGCAGTGCAGGTGAGTGCTGTGGAGTGGCAGTGACTCATTTTTTGTGACTAGGAAAGACTCAAAAATTCTCAATATATTGTAACTGTTCAAAGACAAGCTGGGCTGCTCAGGGAGACTACACGCCTTTGGGCAGAAGGCCGTTGCTGTCAGAGGAATGTCAAGAATTGCTGTGCTCCTCCGTATAACCCCCTGCCCATAAAACAGCTGTCTGCATTTCGAAAGGTGAGCAGGTTCCTGCCTTGTAGACGTCGCCGTTTCTAAAGGTATGCACGCTGCACCTCTGGAAAGGAACGTACTGCAGAGTTACACAAACTGGTTTGAGGCTGGCTGTCTCTGGAAGTGGCAGCAGCGTGTCCCTGGCAGCAGGGAGCTCAGAGCAGGCTGATTTGCTCTACCCAGCAGGGAGCACGGTACGTCCATCCTACAGGCGTGACTGCAGCTCGCAGGCAGCCCAGCCTGACCTCCGCATTGCCAGCTGTGGGCTTCCCAGCACTGACTTCTGTGCGGCTCTGGTAGCCCCTCTGGGACAGCTTCTGGGCTTCGAGAAATGGATGAAACTTTGGTTGATGTTTCAGAGAAGTGGCAGTGTTGAATTCCCATCGCTCCTCCAAAAACAAACACAACTCATCTGAACACAAAAAGCTCCAAGTGTCTAGTTTGCAGCTTGGTCCTCAGTTTTCCTGTTTTATGTCCTGGATGGAAGCGGCCTTCATGCTTGTCACTTTCTCTCCATGAAAAGTTCTCTCATGTTATAGTCAAGTCACCTCTGTTTTTTATTTTTATTTTTATTTTATTTTTTTTACCTAAATTGTCAGAGTTCTTTAAATCTTTTGCTGCTAAGCATTCTCTCCGGTCTGTGAGTGGTTTCTGTGGCTGCAGCTTCCTCGTCTGATGTAATTTTTATGTCTCACTGATCCCAAATGACCTGCTTTGTGGTGCACTAAATAGGGGAGACAGATAAGCTGCAGTGAAACGAGCGTTAACCAGTACTAACCGTGGAACATCCCGATGAGAGGTGCTTGTGCTCTTCTCGTGAAGAAGATGCAGGGAGAATCCATTTCCTGGTAAAATCAGACACTTCAGGCCAAAATTTACCTGCAGAAAAACAGTGTTTCCGAAGTCGGGATGGAAAAGGGCTCTTCCAACCTGCTGCTCCCTCCTTCCTCCGCTGCTGCAGGAGTGTGTGCACCCATGGAGAAGGTGGTTGTTGAAACGGAGGGGCAGAAGGTCCCTCCTGCGTGGGGCTGGGCTGGCACACCGGGATGGCAGCCTTCAGCACACCTTTGGCTCGTGGCCCGAGGAGGGAGTCTAGATCCACAGCAGTGTCAGGGTGTTTCCACAGCAGACCCTCTTGGTTTTTAACTCTGTACAGAGGGGAAAAAAAAAGCCGCTCTTGGATTCTGTTCCTCTGCTGATGAAGATAAGGGACTTTATTTTGTTGACAGCAGCACAGGCAGGGTTTGCTCCAGAGGCATGCAGGCCAACTCTTCCCTTTCCAGATGAGGCTGGCCTTGCTGGCTGGATTGAGCTTGGTGGCCTTGTCCTGAGGTGTCCTGAATTTGGTGTTCAGCCTGTAACTGCCAGCTTGGGAAAGCTGCTGCTTCTCGCAGTGGTAAGAGTTACAATTCTGCTGGCTTCAAAGCAGTATCCGGACTGTGGTTGTTGCTGTGTGTATCAGTGAACGAAGGGAGTGAAAGCAGCCTCGTTTCACTCCCCTTACACACAGACTTGCACATACACACGCTGCATGTTTCTATTAGGAACCACAGCTAGGAATCCATTCATTCTGGAGTCTTTATGCCAAAGCCTCCAGAAGCTGCAGAAATGAGGCTCCTGATGTGATTGTCTCAGTTCAGCGCCTGAGGTTAAGCAAATTGACTTTCCCTACAGATTTACTGGACGGTCTTTCAGCTTCTGGTCTGGAGCAATCTGGTAGTGCTGTATTTGAGTGGCCCCGTGGCGTGCTGCTCTTCTAGATGTCACACAGGCCTGCCACTTGCTGGCAAAAAACCTTCTGCCTCTGGCCACTGCTGTGATTTTGAAATGCCATCTCATTAAAAGCTGAATATGCGCCTGTAATTATGAAGAAGAAAAACACCCGTGAGGGTTTCTGTGCCTGCTGGTGTGAGTGACACCCACCTATACTTTGGAAAGTGTGGTTTATCTAAAAGCTTAATTGGGATAAAACCACAACGATTTGTTTGGGACTGATTGTCCCCACCTGTTCAAGCTGCTGCACACCGTAGATGTGCCTTTGTTTGCAGCAGGGGATTGGTGTGGACTGGGCTCACACCACAGCCCTGGAAATCTCCAGTTCGAGGTAAGCTGTCTGCGTGGCTGGCCACGGTTATATTGGTCTGAGTATGAAAACCCTTAGCTATAGGGAAAAAAAAAAAAAGGTGTTCCTACCCCACTCACCTTGCTGGGAAATAAAAGGCAAAGCTGTGGCTTACGTTAGTGTATTTGTACGGTACCAGACATCCATTTATATTGCACTTACAGGGGTATCCCGTGTCTCTGACCCACCGGCATTGTCCTAGTCCAGGTGAGAAACGTAGAAAGTGCCTTTCCGTGGTTTGCTCGTCTTGGAAGACAACAGTTGATGAGACTTCCCTCTCTTCTGACATTTTATAACATACAACATGCTCCGTTTCCTTCTCTGGGCCGTTAACTGGGAAGCCTGTCACATTCACGCTGTGCTTGGAGCATCCCCTTCTCTGCTCCTCTCTAGCATCAGCCGTGGCTAGAAGATTTTTCCTGCTTTACCCTTTCAACAGAAAGTGGTGGTTGGCAGCCATGTAGTAAAAGGTGTTGGGGCTGCTATGTGTTTTGGGGTCATGGTGTCGCCCTCGGTGATCCACCTGCGCAAACCTCCAATCTCTGAAATGCACGAGCTTGCTTCCCCTTGCAATTACATCAGTGCAGATGAAAGCAACTCCCTGAAAGACCTATGCAGCTTCAAAACGGAGAGACCTGGTGCTGCTGGATGGGTCACGGGTTTAACTGCAGTAATAAACCAGGACCTTTTGTGCAAGCTCCAGCTGAAGAGCAGGTGTGTTGCCACAGTGGAGTCCCTGCTACCCTGATGAGGAGCTGCAGTCCCTGGGCTCCCCATTTGCCATGGTTGGCTGGGGCTTGACTGCTCCTTCTTGTGATACTGTGCGACGTGGTCAAATCCTGTCGTCGTTGTTCCTGGTTTTCTCTGTGTTAAGTCTCAGGGGAGGTTCACAAGGACGAGGGGCTGGAGCAGCTCTCCTACAAAGAAAGGCTGAGCGAGCTGGGGGTGTTCCGCCTGGAGAGGAGAAGGCTCCAGGGAGATCCTCGTGGGACCTTTCAACACTTAAAAAGGGGTCTTATAAAAAAGGTGGAGAGTGACTCTGTGCTGAGGCAGATAGGACAAGGGGAAAAGGTTTTAAATTAGGGGAGATTAAGAGGTCAGGAGGAAATTCTTCCCCCTGAGGGTGCTGAGGCACTGGAACAGGTTGCCCAGAGAAGCTGTGGGTGCCCCATCCCTGGAAATACTCAAAGCCAGGTTGGAGGAGCCCCTGGGCAACCTGATCTAGTGGGTGGCCCGTGGCAGGGGGTTGGAACTGGATGAGCTTTAAGGTCCCTTCCAACCCGAGCCCATCTATGTAAGGGGCAGTTGCAGCAATATTATAGTTCTGTGGCTTTCATAGACAAGCCTTAAATCTCCTCTTGCCTTACTCCCAAGGGGCTGCATGTGGCCAGCGTGACGTGTAGCAGCGAGTAGGCAAATGCTCCCCTTCACTCACATGCTGCTCTGCAGTAGCCCTACATCTCAGTTTTGTAACCCTGCAGCTGAAATGACATAGCTGTGGTTTTCTGCTGCAAATACTACCTAAATTAGGTAAAATAATGTCTCCCTTTGTCCCTTCTCTCAGGAGCAGCTGCCACAGGATCAGCCCAGCCCGGAGAACCCAGCGTGGGACTGATGTGCCAGCAGGTGCTGGTTCAGGCTGGAGTAGCAAGGGGCTGACTCCTGAAGGGGAGGAAGGCTGCGTGAGGTCAGTGCGAATTACTGGGGGTTTGGGTGACATCAGGGGGTGGGACACAGAGAGTGAAGCATGAGGAGCCTTCAAAAAATGATACTGATGGGGCTGGAGTGGTGGTAGTTGATGTTGTGGCAGGGAGAGAAGCGTCTTGCTTGGCATTTCTCCACGCCTCACGTGGCTGCACGCTGTGCAACATGTCTTTCACTACCAAGTTGAGCATCCGTGTTGTTGTGATGGAGCTGCCAGCTGGGGAGCTCATTCTCTGCTGTTCTATATTGCCACCACGCCCCTGAGTTTAAGACCTGTCTTTATAAGCTTTGTACATGTGTTTGGACCAGTATTTTTAAGCTATTAACAGAATGCGACTTATCACTGCGCCTATCTCTTCTTAGTTAATTAGAAAAGCAATTCTTTGTTGTGTTTCTTCTAAGGCAGAGAGCAGTGCTGACAGACATCATCACGGCTAATGTTCTGGCCTGTGTTTGTGCCAGTCCAACAAACTGGTTGTCTGCCGCTAGTAAAACTTGGGTATATTCTTTTAGAACCTCCTTGTCCGTGTTTTTTTGGTGTTTAATATTGAGATGCTCATAATGGATGCTATTTATTTGAACATTCACTGCAGAACAGTGCATTCGTACTAGAAAAAGAATCAGTCCTCAGACCCTGGGGTGTCCCTTCTGCTCACTTGGCAGAGGACCTACTGTACCCAACAGGCTGGCCGGGCTGTTAGTCACTATTATTTCAGGAAATAACTTGAACAAACCTTCAGCAAACGATGGGATGACTCAGGGGTTACTGAAAATAAAGCTACGCTGTCAGCTGGAGCCCTGGAGGATGCTTTGCAGGGGCAGGGACTGGGCTGCATCTCAAGGAGGCTGATTCCTGCGTTGGACACTGCTCCGTGCGTACCCCGAGCTCAGGGCGCGGCTCTGTGAACACATCTCCTCTCCTGGGCCTATCTCAGCTGGGATCAGCGGCAGCCTCTGGGGAAGAAAGCTCACCCGAGCCTGCGCCGCTGCAGGTGTTGCAGCGCGAGTAGATCAGAGAGGGAGATCTGGGATTGGAATCACAACGTTGACATCAGGGCTTCCCAGACGTTATCTTCGCTGTGCTTCTGCGAGCCAGGGATGGGTTATTGGCCCTGTTAGAGCCCAGCCCAGCCCAGCCTGCTGGTGGGTTGCCCACCGTCATGCGGCACATCCAACCAAAAAGGGGAAGTCAGGAGATCTCTGGGGGCCCACCTACTCCAGGCTCCTCGTTACTGCTGATCAAGCTGCAGGGGGAGGTGGGCGCACAGATGGGGAGAGGTTCTGTCAGATGCAGGGCTGGGCAGCACCTTCTTGTCATCCTGTGGTGGTCCTGGGCTGAAGCCCTGACTTCTGAAAAGTGCTCAGAAATCATGCCTCTAACCCCAAGTCTTCAGGGGCTGGCAAAAGAAGTGCGTCCAGGGGCCTTTCTGCGTCCAAGAGACTGGCTGGTGGAGCTGGGCCTCGGGGATCTTGTGGCAACTGCAGCAATTAATTAGAAGGGAAAATAAATTGAGGAAGATGATAGTACCTGACGACTTCCTCTGCTGTGAATTGTGATAATCACACCTGTGTACCTCATTTAATTAGTTACAAGGAGAGGATCTCTGAGTGCTAATTACAGTGCTAGCCCCTGATGCTCCCTAGGTACCACTGCTGGCAGCAGCTCTCCCAGAGGCAGGGGCTTGCAGGGGGGGAGCAGCAGCAGGGTGCCTGCTCCCCCTTCCTGCAGGGCAGGCCTGTCCCTGGGCAGCTCTGGTGGTGCCTGGCCTGGGAAGGAAGAAATTCGGTGGGAGAGAGCAGGGGGCTGCTCCCTGCTGTCCCACCACAGCGCAGGGCTGGAGAATGCGAGGAATGTAGAGGAGAGCTGGCGGGGAGGGGAGACCATGCAGCCTGAATGGAGAAACCTGTTTGATTCCCCTGAAGGGCGAAACACACCCAAGTCTCCTCCTCAAAACAAGGCTTGGCTTCCCGGAGCCAGCCCTCTCGGTCCGCCCGGCAGGTAAGGGCTCTGCCTCGCCCACAGCCGCCTCGCTGCCAGGGAGGATCGGAGATACCCGCTGCGAGCCCTTGGGGGGCAAGGCGCTGGGAGACCGGTTGCAGACTGCTCCACATCTGTCTTCTGGAGGAAAGCCGCAGCTGAGGAGCCTCCGCAGGTAGGGCTGGGCAGGGAGACTGCTCCTCTGAGCCTCGCAGAGGGCGGCTGGGGTGCTGCTGCCACCCGCGCTTCACCTGCTGGCTCTGCTGGAGAGGAGGAGGAGGACTGTCCCCTCCTAACCTGCTGACACAGGGATCTGGTGGGGATGAGGGAGGCTTCAACTGGTTCCTCCTTCTGTAAAGAGAGCGATGAAGCTCTTTTCTCCGATGTATGGGAGCAAAATGTGTATCTAAAATGGTACGTGGATACTACAAGGCTGGCATTAGTGGCAACACATAAATAAGGCAGAACGGGATGTTTGGCTGTGAGGTTTTGCTGCTCTTGTTTGTCTGATCCCTGAGTTCCCTCCTTGCCCATCCCTGTCTTTCTGAAATCTGTCACCTGCTTAATTTATGAGGTATAGCAGGGGGTATGGCAGCAGGGACGGGTCTGTGCGCAGACGTGAGCCAGCAGCTCTGCACAGCTGGTACAGTTTCAACCTGTGACTTTAGACAGCCTCCCCAGAGGCTTGGGGTCAGCCGCTCTGCGTGCCACCCCTCCTAACCCCCTTCCCCAAGACCAGCGTGTGATGGAGAGGGACGCGGAGGGAGGTTCTTCTCTCTGTGCTCCTCTGCCTTGTTTTGTTTCTCTCCGAGTATGAAATCAGCACCCTGGAAAGGATGGGATGGGAGTGGTAAAGCTCATGCGGAGGAGACGAGCACCTCCCTCAGTCCTTGCTTCTTCCCACCTCAAAGCTCGGCAAACATCTTCTCCATTTCCCCCGTCCCTGCCCTGCTGCTGCTCCAAGCCAAACCCCAGCCAGGAGAACGAGCTGCCCGCGGCCGGACAGGAGACAGGTTGCTCACTGCAGGCTGCAGAGCAGGGATGTCCTCCCCTGTCAGATCCATCAGGGCCTTGCGCTTATTCTGGTTTCATCCAGCCAAAAACAAAATACTGGATTTGTTCCCCGGAATTATTTAAGTGGAAGTCCCAGTCTTCACAAATGATAGATTTTAATTTTCTTTTCTAAAAACATTTTTTTTTTGTGGCTAAGCTTTGTAGCGTCTCTGGGATGCCGTGAAGCTTCGGTAGGGTTTTTTGTCCTGCGCTGTTTATGGGTCTGTCATACAAATGCAAAGCTCAGCCTTTGAAAGCCCCAAAAACTTTTCCTTCCTTCCTGCTTTCATCTTTAGACATCAAGGCACAAGGTCAATGGCATGCGGGTGCGGTAAACATCCTTTACATCCTCCTTCCTTTTCAAATACAAAAATTAGTGGAGCAATTAGGAATTAATGCCTTGTAATTAGAGCAATGAAACTGCGTGCCCAGTGCAGTGAAAAACGATTCAGTAGTTTTGGGCAGCAGCAGCAGCAGCGAGCTGCTGTGCTGGGGGTGGTCGTGCCTGGTCGGTTTGTGCAGCTCCCAGCACAGCAGGGCTGGGAAGGTCTCTCGGGACAGGCAGGGCTGATGAAGTCTATACCACGCTTTCCTGACTTGAATAGCTCGTCTTTGCCAACTTCATCTGGTTGGACTGAAGTTTTTCATTGTGGGGTACGTGGTTGCAAGAGAACTAAAAAATATAAAAAATTGTGCGTGTGTAGCTTTACAGCGGCTGTCAGACAGCTGGAACGCGTCCAGTGCTCGCCTTGGAGTCCTGCGCAGGCTTCCCTGTGGCAGCCACCGGTCTTTATCTCTCCTTTCTCCATGCCTGAGGAAGGAGAGATGTTTGCCGTCCCCAGGTACTGGGGATGGGGATCCCAGGAGTTGCGGGGCTGGGCTGAGGCTCTTCACAGCAACCCCGCATGGCCAGCAGGCCCGGCTGCAGCCACGGGTGCTTGTTGTTCCTGCGACGCGCGTTCAGGGTCGTGTCAGCTGCTGAGGAAGGTGGGCACGCACTTAACGACCGCGATGCATGCGAATTATTTGACTAGCATCGCAGGAGAGCAGCAGTGGAGGCGGAAAGTGTCACCCGCAGCGGCGTGGCCGTCCTGGAGCACCTCTCCTGCAAAGAAAGGTCGGGAGAGCTGGGCTTGGTTAGCCTGGAGAAGAGAAAGCTCTGGGGAGACCTTACTGCAGCCTTTTAAATATCACCTTGGGTTTAGCCTTTCTGTTGTTAGGCAGTTATGCATGACTTTATGTCTGGCTGAAAGCCTCCAGCCACCAAGTTTCTCGTAACGCAGGGCCCGTATCACGCCGTGACGTGTTAGACCTGCCCTGGGGGCTCAGCCCCAGTCCTGGAGCAGGCTTCAGGCTGGTGGCCTGGTCCTTCAGAGGCAGGCTGGCGGCCTCCCGCTGCGAGTGTGGACGAGGTGGGACGAGATCCTAAATTGCAGGTTGTGAGTTTCCAGCCCGAAGCCCCAAGTGTAATTCCTGCTGTCACTTGCTTCCACAAGTGCAGACAGCCGGGCGGAAGCTGCCCATCCTTCCCAGGCACGGGATGTCATTCAAGCCGGAGTACAAAGGTGAAATAAATCTCGTCATAGCAATGCTGGCTCAGGAATTTCACAGTGCTAACCCGGCGTAAACTTTCTTTGCTGGTTCCAACTTCTTCGAATCAATTTAAGGGGTTAACTTTGCGCTGGCAGGTTTTCTGCCAGATCGGGCACAGTCTGTCCGCGCCGCTCTAACTGCGTAGCAGATCAGGTAACAGCTGACATAAAAGCATAACCCTGGCACAAGGTTTGCATTGTGCTCTCTGGCTAATGCAAGAGAAATGCAAGTATGTGCCCACGCCTAATCCAGATCACTGGAGGGCAGCCTGACAGCGCGCAGACCTGGATTAGCAATCCCGAAACCTGGATGCTGCTTTTCTGGGGCAGGGAGCCTTGTGTTTGCGTGTGACCTGTGTGCGGGGAAGCTTTCTCTCCCTGGCTTTCCTTCCTGGGGGTTTGGAAAAGGTGGGCTTGGTCTCCCGAGTGTTAATTCGAGGTCCTGCCTTGTCCCACAGCGGTTGGAGAGTTGGGACTGGGACCCTGATTTAGGTCTAGATAACAAAATCCTCAGAGTTTGTGGAGTTTAGAACTTCTTATGAACTTCTTCATTCAAGCCTTCTGCAAGTTTTAAATACCTTTTAATTGGAGGACCGTGAAGGTCAGAATATGCATTAATTATCGTTAAACCACGAGACTCTTCCTCATGACCGACCTCAGCCCAGTTTGCCGCTGAGGGCCGGCATTCAGGCCACTGGTCAAGTCCTCCAGGGGCACACGAGTTCAGTGGTGCGATGAGCTTTGTGCTTCCACCCAGGAGGAGCGTGCGAGAGATCGCTCTGAAGGCACCGGGACAGCGCTGGTTTTGCAGGTGATGCTTTGGGCAGAAGGAGAGTAACCCTGGTTTGGGCATTTTGTCGTCTGTTAACGGCTTCTGTGTTGAAAGCCCGAGTTTGCCTCCTTCTTGCAGGGACTCAGGAGGTGCTGCAGGGCTCAGCCACGGGGTCCCTGCCCAGAAGGCACGAGCGGTACAGGACTTGAGGCTCGCAGCTCCTCAGCGTGCAGCTCCTGCGGGGCCCGGCGCGGTAAGGTGAGCCTGGTGCCCCGACATCCAAGGGAGGTCCCCTCCTACCACCGGGGATCCGGAGCGCTGCGACGTGAACTCGACGGCTGGCCGTCGGACAGTTCAGGAGTGTAAAGGCACCCCGTGGCACTCTCCAGGAAAGCTGTATTTACAAGATCAAAGCAGTGCTGCTTCCTTTCCCAGGGCGTTCATTTAGCCCTCAGAACTAGGTCCAGTGTTGGATCCAGCTCATCACCGAGACAAACAGAGGGCAAGGTGGCTA
This sequence comes from Oxyura jamaicensis, assembly GCF_011077185.1. Classification (NCBI taxonomy): domain Eukaryota; kingdom Metazoa; phylum Chordata; class Aves; order Anseriformes; family Anatidae; genus Oxyura; species Oxyura jamaicensis. Next base: position 15,251,517 of record NC_048896.1, on the reverse strand, counting down.
TTAGGTGCAAAGGGGCTATTACGGCAAGTGCCCTACAAACTCCTGACAAAAGCAGGCTGAAAAATTGTTATTAACATTTTAAAGTTGCAGTTGAGCCATCAAAAAGGGGGATGGCTGGCGAGTTTTCCTCCTGTGTGTTTGCAGGTAATAAGAGCTGCAGTCAGCTTTTAAAGAATAGCCAGTGTTTCATCTCCTGGGGTATAATTACATCTTTTTAAGTGGCTTACACAGAAAGCAGAATCGTTCCCAATTACGAGATGGGCTGCTGATTTCTGGCACTTGGAGAATTTATTAGGGAGGAGTGCTGCTCTGGTTCCTTTGCAGAGCACCGCATGAGCGGGCAGAGATCGATCGTGTTCTTCCTCACGCTGCTGCCCAGGGCCAGCTGCAGCCTCTGCGGCCCTGGGGATGGACGAGGGCACAACCGGGCTGTGATCCGCAGGGATCGCTCCCTGCTCAGGGTAAGAGGAGGCCGTGCTGGAGCCATCTCTTGGCTCCTCCGCTGGGACTGCTGCTGCCGGTGCCCACCCTTGTGGTTGCGTGTCACCGGGCCCTGGCAGCCAGGCTGAGCTTTGCAGCTTGTTTTGCCTACAAGGGGGGGGTTTCACCAGGGGCTGCTCCCCGAAACACTGCTGAGAGGAAGAGATCTGTAGCCCTCTGGCACCAGCAGCTTACCTTGCAGATGCCTTAAAAGCTCAAAGCACGTTGAAGTACCCAAGATAGGGACCACTCCAGCACCTGGGAGCGTGTGGAGGGTGAGCAGAGCTGGCTGGCTGCCTGCAGACAGGCACACCCCAAAGATTAAAATCTAAACAAGGTTTCAGCTCCCCTTTCCTTATTAAGTAGCTTGTAATTGCTTTCATTCACATGACGAGGAGCTTCAGAGGCAGCGTCTTCAGCGTGCTGGCGGGCACCGTGCCTTTCCTGCCTGCAGTGACTCCGTGACAAAGGCTGTCCCTGTCCAGCTCCGTAGCAAAGCTGCTCGTGTGCCTTGTGGTTTCCTGGAGGTGGACATAACCTGCCAGGGATTTTCAGGACCATGGGGTCCTGTTGGTGCTCTGTGCCTTTGAAAATCAGGGCTTGTTTAGGATGGATTTAGCTGGCAGCTCCATTTGAAGCATGTGGTCACAGGATGCGGTGTACTAATGGGGCTTTGGTCAAACATTTATTTCTTGTGTTCACGTTGGAGGGTTTGTCAGCAGGAATTCAGGCATCGTAACACCCGTTTTTAGGGGTCACCTGCTGTCTGGGACATCCCAGAGGTCAGCGTCTGAAAGCTGAGCACCAGTTGCAATCACCCAGCACCGAGGCTGAGGGACTTGCGTTGGCCGTATCCTGCTAACAACTCGAGGCTAAGATGTGCTGTAGATCACAGATTTCATGGATCAGGAATTGTATCCAGCCTGTAGCTGTCGTGTATTTGTGTTACCGGGATGGCCAAGCAGTTTCCTGCATCCTGATGCTGCTCGTAGGGAAGAGTTGGAGAGAGAAGCAGGAGGAGGGGAGGCCTGGAGACCCCTCTGCCTTGTGAAGTGCTCTGCAGAAGTTAGGAGGCCATCAGCTGTCCTAACCAAGCCAAATTCATCCCTGCTCCCGCTGGCATCGGCCCCGTGCAGCTGGTGGAGAGGGAAACCCAGCTCAGCAGCAGAGGTGCTCCGGTTCTCCCGGTGCTATCGCGCGGGTGATCGGCCTCGCCTCCCCCAGCGTACCCAGCGTGCAGCTCCACCTGCACTGCATACCTGAGACCTGCTCTCACGGCGAGGGGAGAGGCAATCTGGGTTTAATTGCCTGGAAGGTGGTCAGGCCCTGACTCATAGAGAACCTGGGGAGAGATGGATTTAAAAACCGCTCCGCGCAGCGGCAAGGGGCCAGCGCCTCGCCTCTCCCCCCTGTAGGACCACGGCATCAGATTTCTCTGCTGTTATGCCCCACGCTGGAAACTTCCCATCCTGTGAAGAGCCTCAGTAAGGTGCCAGCCTGTCCGAGTCCTGGACGTGGGTAGATCCAGCAGGAGGGAAGGACGGGTTTGGGAAACGAGATAAGAGATGGTTGCAGGGCTGAGCAGCACGCTGGCCATGAGCGCGGGGCGAGAGCCAGGAGCAAGGTGGAAGGTTTTCAGGAGCAGAGCTGAAGGGTCCAGGCCTCTCTGCTGGCCTGGCATCCTGTGCTGGGCGTGGGGCTTGGGAAGGCAGATAAGGAAGATCCAAATTTCCACGCCGTCCCAGCCCGGCTCTCGGTGTAGGATGTCACCACAGGCGCTAATGAGGGCATGAGCAGGTGGCCGTGGAGCATTTCTGCACAACCCTGCCCTGCTGTGCTGCTTCCAGCCAGCACCTGGGAGGGGAACGAAGCTCCTGGGACAGGATAAAGCCTCTCCTCTTGCTCAAGAGCAGAAGGAGGCAGGGAGATGCATCTATCGGAGGAGCAGAGCAGAGGCCAGCCGCGTGGAGTCAGGTATGTCCTTAGGATCCCTTGGAAAGGCATACCCTGAGTTCAAAGCCTGGGCTGTGAGCAGAGCATGTGGGGGATTTGAACAGGAGCAAATGACTCTCAGGGGCTCTCATGTTGTTTTTCTGGCTGGGACTGGGGTAAAGGAGACGTTTGGAGTACTTTCAGGAGGCTGGAGCTGGCAGCTGCTTTGCCTTGGGAACTTGGGCTGGCAGTGACGAACCTGATACAGCTCTGGTTAGAGCCGCTTGTTTCTTTTTTTTTCCAAAATTCACAACACTGAACCCTTTCAATAAGCCGTGCAATCTTCACGAAGTTCTTGTTCCCAAGGAAAAAAAAAGTTAAGATCTGAAACAAAAGGCAAATGTAAGCCTTTTGTAATGAAACCTTTTCACTTTGTTTTCAAACAGCACAGCTTTTTCTGCATTTTTTTTTTTTTTACTTTAATCTTGTTTGAAACACATATAGCAGTGTGGCATGAAACTAAATTCTGAATCTGTCTAAAGACCAGAAGTCTGAATCTTTCTGCTTGCTGAAAGCTGTGTCCTCATGTCAAACCAGAACTGCCTTTTTCTATTCCAGAAACAAGTGGTGAATAAAAAACCTCCATCTTTCGCCCGTTCCCGGTGATGCCTGGGAAGTGAGTAAGCCCACAACCTGCTGATTTCCCATTCCTCCAATATCACACCGCTACATTTAAAGAGAAAATAAAGCAGATGACAGAGAGGAGGAGGAGACGAATAACCCCTCCGTACGAGCTGGCAGCGGGGTGTGATTCAGGTCCTTAATAGACACCTTTGTGCAGGACACGAGCCCGTTCCGGGAGCCGAGGCGGGCGATGTCCCCGCAGATTTCGGGAGGCGTTTCCCTCCCTGGCAGAGCCGCTGGCTCTGCTTGCTGATGCCGGCCACGTCAGCGCCTCTCGACAAAGAGGCAGGTGTTTTCTCCAGGCTGCATGCGGTGCTGAGCAGCGTGCTAGGCCTCTTCTTTTATCCTCTTTATTAAATAGACTCAGATGGCACCTGGGGACTTGATTTTTCTTTCCCTCGTGCTAAGGCAGTTGGGAGTTAACCCCTCTTACAACAGCCAGGCACTCGCTGAATGGCTCAGGGCTCTTCCTTAGAGAGCAAACCTGTGATTTATTTTTTTTTCCAGCTTTTTCCACTCTGCAGGTTGCAATTCCTGTGGATTCAACTTTATTACTGGAGGACCAAGCATCCTGGCTGTAGCCTTTCCACACTTATTTTCGGTAAAGGCTTGTTCTTGTAGGTTGTCCGCAGGACCCTGAGGGTTTTGAGAATCGGAAAATGAAAACTCCCGTGGGCATCTGCCCCAGGAAACCAAATCACTTTGATTCGGTTACCTCCCATTAAACCAGCCGGGCTTTTTTGAAGCTATTTCTTCAAAAATTCAATAGCTGGTTTGACTCAGGCCGTGAGGGGTCTTTTGCAGTGAGACGCATTTGATCGCTGCGCCTGGGGTTTGTTCCTAAAGGCAGTAAGAAAGGAAGGTGTTTAATATCCCCTGCGTCTGGCATCACTGGGGTTTGGGCTGACTGCGGCAGCTCTTAAAGGCTCCTCTGGCTGTCTTTGTTTCCAGCTAAGGGGTTTCTCACGGAGTCTTGTGCTTTTGCAAATAAAGCACTTCCATCCTCTTTTTGTTTTAAGGTAAAACGTAGTGAAATCAGCAGCTTTTACCCCTTTTTTCTGCAATACAGTTATTTCTTTTGGGAAAAATATAAGAAAGAACAAATCACTCCAAATACTATCCTTAACGCTTTCTAGATGAACGCAGGTCTCGGTGCTTTTGTACCATCTGAAACATCCGTTCAGGGCTGCGCGTGCAGAAACATCGTTGTGCAGCGACTCCTGAATCCAGAGAGAGACAAAAAGTACGTGCAGTAGGCAAAGCATAACGGATTTAGGCTCAGCGACAGATTAAGCTACAGGAGGGACTGAAATATATTCCTGGTCTCAACGCCTGTGCCCTGCACGTGCTGCGATGTTTGCATCCCACGGACATTGCAAGGACCTAGTTTGAAGGTAGGTGGTGGTCGAATTGGGACCCAGGTGTGCTCTGCATGGGTGGCACACGTTGCTCTGGGAGTCCCAGGTCTTGGAAAATAGATGAAGTCTAAATTGTTTTAGCTTAGAAGCCTGTAAGAAGGTGTGGGAGGAACTTGAGCTCTCTCCCTCGTGCTACCTAGAAATCTTTCCTAGACTGAGCACGCACGTACCCTTGTTTAAGCGCTGCCTGTAGCAATGCCCAGCCGTCCCTGCTGAGGAAGGAGTCGCTCCAATGGGCAGGTCGAGGCACCATGGTCAGTCTGTTGTGTTTTTTTTATTGCTTGTTTGATGTCTCCCTAGTAGCTGATGCTCACAAGCTCACGGTGTTTTTCTCAGATCACAGGCCAAACGGCAGTCGGGCTGAGAACCTGCTGTGTGAAGGCAGGGACGCTGTCACAGCACCAAGGAGTCAGGACGTGGAGCTCCTGGATCTGCCGCGTGGCCAGGACTGTGGTTTCCACCTCAGGGCTGTGGTTTCCACCACTGAGATGTGACCTTGACGCCATGGTGATGCACCCCAGCTCAGGGCTTCCTCACAGAGCCTTATGCTTCTGCAAGTAGAAGCATTTACGTCCTCGTTTTGTTGTGAGGTAAAAAGTCTGGTGAAATTGGTACATATTTGCCAATCTATTTTTTTTTTTTCCAAAAACATTTACTCTTCTGCTGCTGCTATCAGAGGAGAAACACCTCTCAGAGCTGGTGTTTTGCGAGCCGCTCAGGTATTTATTTCAAGGATCCCGGGGCATTTTGCTAACATTAAAGCCTGAGGCAGCTCTGTAAGGTTGTTTGGGGGATGCACGTTAAGGGATCCGTCCCTCCAAGTGCAGCCATCTCGCAGCAAAGCAGGCGATGCTTAACGGAGCCCGCAATAACAGTTTGGATCAGGAAATGAAGAACGATTACTGCTCATTTGCATAGCGATGGCACCCAAGGCTGCCAATTAGGATCGAGGGCCTATTGCACTGATGGTGTGCAGGCGCTTAATAGGAGGCTCTGGAGGGCTCCCGCTGGACTTGTACAAGAAAACCTTCCATATCATGAAAGGAATGCGGATTTCTTTTATTGGAATGACGTTTTTGTCTCAAATTTCGTATTTGTAGTGAATATCTAAGAGGAAGAATCTATTCCTGAGCTGCTCTGGTGGCTAAAACAGTGTCCCTGGCTGCACGTCCTTTTAGAACAGTCCCACAGCAGAAGCTTTTTGTATTCGGTAACAAATCCACAGAGGACAAAAAGGTGTGTGCAGGCCTGCAGAGTTCCTTCCTCACTACAAGGCAAGAGCGATGGGTTCAGTTCAAGGCAGAAGTGGTTTTGGTCTACGTGAGAGGCAGAGATCTCCACGTTTTGTATGCAGCGCGGCATAGGTTTTACTGCTGTGTGGGGGGAAAGGGGATTCTGCAGTGGTGGGGGGAGAGAGGACTGTGGGACAGCAAAGGGCAGGGAGGGTTGGTGGCTGTAAGAAAGGTTCCAAACTCCTCAGCTGTACCTGCGTGTCTTTCATCCAGCGCCTCAAAATCTGAGACCTGCTTGTTAGCCAGCGGAGGTTTTCAGGGGAAGGTCACCTTTGCCTGTCAGGAAAAGAGGCCACGAGTTGCTTTTGTTGTGCTTCTCTGTGGGGCCACAGGTCTGGAAGCTCCTGTGCGTGCAGTGCTTTGTGTTGGCAGTGGGATGCTATAGGCACGGGGCTTGGAGTGCCCAAAATACAGAGGGATGGTATCACCACGATTTCTAGCCTGAAGCATCACTTTTGGGCCATGGCTAGTCTGAAGTGCCTTCTTCCCTGTTGTCTCCCGTTTTGCCACCAGGGCCAGGTGCTGGGCTAACATTCAAGGCGTGCTGGTAAAATGGGGGCAGGAAACAGCGTGCCTCTGGCATCTTGTGTAGAGGAACGGGGTTCTTCTGGGGCTTTTGGAGAAGCTGTCCTGAAAAAGACAGCTGCAGTGGGGTATAGCTGTAAATCAGGCTCTCAGCCAGCTCCAGAGATCCGCAGGTATCCCTCGGTGCTGCCAGAAGACAACCTTTGTTGTTTGCTTCCAAGCTCACAGGCCGTGCTCCCAGCTTCTGAGTGACTCTCACGAGGTGGAACGGTGCTTTTGGATCCTAACCGCCTGCTGAGCTCAGATCTCTAAGCTTCGATCAAGTGGCAGGTGATAGTCCTGTCCTCCAGGTGGGAAGCAGAGCTGTTGGGATCAGCTGCGATCGCAGCCAGAACCAGGCAAATAGATTTGTTTCCATAGCAATAGAGGAAATTGTTGTAGCCCGTGGCTGAAGCTGTAATCGATTCCCAGATAAGCCGTGCCAACAAAAATACTCTCTGCCCTTGTAACTTAGCCACTGTCTGTGGCGGAGGTTCCAGTAGCAGAAGAGCACGTTTGTGAAAAAAACACGTCCCTTGGTGGCATTGCGATAAGGGAGATTCCTGGAGCGCTCCGTGTTGGCCTGTCACTGCCTTCCAAGGGAATAATGGTGGGCAAGTGGGAACAGTTGAAGACACCCCTCCAAATCCAGAGCTGATGTCTTTGAGAATTACTGCGCTGCAGGTTCACAAACACCTGAGTATACGGGCAGAAATGCTTTGAAGCATGTTGAGGTCCAACAGTCCAGTACATGTGTTGAAGCCTACACTCGAATTTTGGCAGAGAGGGGAAGCTGTGTAATTTCGAAGCAGTCCTTGGAGCAGTGAGAACTGCTTTTTCCCAGGAGTGTTGTGCCAGCCCCCTGGAGTCCGACACCCCCTTGATAATCCTCTCTGGCCCCACAAATCCCGTGCTCCTTTCTGCAGAGCCTGTGGCTGGAACAGACGCACTGGGATGCGGTCCCACTGCCGCCTCGTGCGGCTGGGGAAGCTGCGCTCCCGTTTCGTGTTCTAACCACCAGCCACTGGAATATCAAAGCAAGGAGCAACGATGCGAGCTTGCTTTTGAGAAATGCTTTTCCTGGTACTGGTTTGCTGATCTGTCTCTTTTGGTTTGGGTTAGCAGGCCACATCTCTCTCTTTTTTCCTGTTTCTTCAGCACAGCTACTATCTCAGCATCTGTAGACATCAGCTTATTTGCCGGGTGCCAGCAAGCATTAAAAGAAGAAAATGAGCTTTTTCTTTCTCATGTAGGGAATGTTGAGTTATCCTAACTGCAGGATCCATGGTATAACCCGCATTAGTTTATCTTTTAACGTTCTTGTCACTGAGCAGGCACTGCGTAGACGTGTAAGGTCTGTATTGCATCAGCGCAAAGGTTTACGAAGCTCGCTGTCCCAATTCCAGCAGGTACTTGAGTTGCTCTTCTCTTGCTGCACCCTCTCAGCTTGTCGTGATCTTGTTTAGTCTGCGTTGCCTTGATCCTCAGGTGACAGGTAGAAATATCCACCTAACAGCCTCCACAAACCAAAGAAAAGCGCGTTAAAGGAAGCAGAGGACTGACTCTAGCTCTCGCAGAAGGACCTTTGTACCCATCACAGAAGCCTTGCTGAAAGCATCGCTCTGCACAACTTCGTTAAGGTGTTTGTGACGAGGGCAGCATCCTTGGTGTGGGGCAGGGGGACAGCCAGGCTCTAACCTCCTCCAGTTTGTCCATCAGAGGGTAGGGAGCTCCTGGTCGGTCCCAGCTGCTGGGGCAGCTGGGCTGCTGCTGCCATTGCATGAATCATCGGCGGAAAAAGCAGGCTGGCAGAAAAGGTTGCCAGTCCCCCAAAGCTAAGCCGGGCGATCACCGCTGACGTGTTCCAACGCCTGTTTGTCAAGCCAGAAATATCAGTGGAGTACAGCGGCGTTCGCTGCGGTCCCTCCCAGGATGATGTGAGCCGGGAAGAGGGAACGCAGCCCCAGAGGAAAAGGCTTGGCCGACCTGTAGTTTCTGGCACGTATATTTACACACATACTGAGTGCCACCCTTCGTGGCTTCCCTTCCTTTCTGGGTGTATTTGTGAAGTTAGGGGAGCTGCGTGAGTAAGAAGCAAAGCTTCTGTTTAAGCAACAAACGGAGACGATGCCTCTTGCAGGACTGGTCCCAAGCGGAGCTGTGTTGCATGACAGGGAGGAGAGTTTGGTGCTGCACCTCCGTGGGCTTCATCCCTCACTCTGCATCTCCCTAGAGTCTTTCCTACGTGCTCCTAAGCCTCTGCTTGTTCTTCTAGTAGGCCTGTGCAGGGGGGCTGATTGCCTCTTGGTTGTGCTGCTAGATAGGTGCCGGCTTTCCAGCTTCCAAATACCTCCATTATACAACAACACGTAGCCTATATCTACTACTGGATCAGGGCCATAGCAAGCTCTTGGGATAGTTTTTTCCCACTGCTTCTCATCCTCCACCTCCTTCAGCCTTTATTTAAGAACTTAATACCTGGAGGAGGGCACCAGGGACGTAGGAGCACCTCCAAACCGCAGTCAGCAGGGTAGCTGCGCTCTGGACCTCGCTCAGACACAGTAGGTAACGAAGCCACTTTCCACGTGGCTTCTCTATGTGCAGGTCCAAGATACTGACTTCTTTTTAATCCGGACTTGCCAGATTACAGGCCCTTCAGCTGTGCTCCTACGGACTGCAGCCATGCCTCCCACCTTCGGTGGAAAGATCCCCAGGTATTGAGAGGCATTTTGTGGGTACCTGAGGCAGCAATACAGTTTTCCTTTCTCTTTAAATAGCAGGGGCAATTAAACTTGCGTGGGAAGGGGGATCTGGGAAGGATAAGAAAAGAGGTGGGCTGTCAGCTCACGGTGGAAGCTGAATTAATGTTTGGGAGTGTTTGCGAAAGGGAGAGGGAGCCTAGGGGTAATTGCAGAGGGCTTGTTCACGATCTGAGCGCAAACTGGCTGAGGAGTGGATATGCAGGGAGCTGAGGTAGATCCTCGGCCGAGACAAGGCAGCGGAGGAGACTTTGCCAAGAAGCAATGCTGTGAGATCAGCGCTCGGCATCCCGTATGGGCGTGTGGCTTTGCACCAGCGTTGCAGAGACAAGCCCACCGGCAGATAATAACAACCTAATTTTAGATTTGCAGGCTCCCAAATAGGGTTGGGCATTTGTCTTAAAGATTGGTATAGACGCTAAAGAATCCGGGTTCAGCAGATAGTTTGGGCAAGGAAAGAATGGAGGAAAGGGTTTTAAAGGGTGGAAGTTGCCCTGGACTTTCTCCTTTGAAACAAGGGCTTATGCAGCTTAACTCAAAAACTTTGAAGGGTAGGGAAAAAAAAAAGAAAAAAGAAATACTTATGATTTAAAAAAAAAATAAATCAGGTGCTGAATTAACATGGGTACTCAAACCCAGTGGATCAGTTTTGGGGGGTTCTGTTTTCTTTTGTTCCCTTGTGTGTTTTTCCCAATAAAAGAAAATATCCTGGTTTGGCAGTATCTGAAACAACCAGTATATTTCCTGATTTTTATTTTGTGGTTGTTTTTATTCACCTGCAGCACTAAGCAACAAGTGCTCTGCCAATTTGCTGTTTCAGAGCATCTCCATGGTTGTACCTCCAGGAGTTTCTCCTTGCTGCTTTACAGTGGTCACCTCCAGGAGGGACTCAGTAGCCATCAGAAGCAAGAGCTAACTCTCGCTTCAGAGGCGGGCAGTAAGACATTCCCTCTGCTCTGTTTCCTGGGGAAACACGGATCATCTCTGTCAACTGAAAGCTGTCAAGTGTCCTTATATGCTACTCCTGTTTGATGAAAATGCCTCAGCTTCTCTGAATTGTAGACTCCAGAAGATCTGCCCCACCTGGGTGGATTTGGGCACTTTTGGTGAGGTCTCCTCCACTGCTTTCCTTCCAGACTTGGAAGGATGCATCTGTCACGGCCAATCTGTAGATTTACTGGGATGGAGAATACACCCACTGGATTTTTTCCATCCTCGATGCTGAAGGTGCAAGGCTCGGGAAGAAATTGCAGCTCTCTGGTATATGTGCCATGGTCTCTCCACCCTTGGGGCTCCATGGCTGTGGCACTGCTGCAGTACTCCCTCTTCTGCATGGCTTAAAAGCTGTTTTTTGACAGAATTGCTCATCTGTTTTTCTCCTTTTCATTTCTTCCAGGGACCTGTTGTCTTCAAACAGTAACTGACGGGGGAAGGCACTTGTGAGAACCATGATGTCCTTGGGTGTCAACAAAGGTAGGTCCTTTCCCCATCTCAGGCTGTTGGGGATCTGTCCTCTGCTGTATTAAAACACACTGCTAATGTCATCTTATCAAAAGTGTTGAAAATTCTCCCAGAGGGCACCAGTTGCTGTGTTTTGACTCATAGGACAGATGCTCATAGGACCTTTAGATGTGAATAGGCTGGATGATGCTTCCAAATCCATGGATAACCTGAAACAGTAATCTGGAGAGGAGTGGAAGTGCCTCATATTTCCACAAAGCAGTGGACTTCACGTGAAGTTTCAGTGCAAAGAAAAGCAGCCCTTCCTTTTCCAGGTGCTCTGCTTCTTGCAGAGTGTTACCGCTGGTCCCCCAGACTGCACCCTGATGGAGATATGGCCCGGTGTATCAGTGTCTTTGCTGCTGCTAATTCCACCTGAGAAAAAAGAACGTTCTTTTCATTGGTATAGCTCTTTTCCTCAACGGCCATCTGATGCATGTGTCTGTCCAAAAAAATCCACCACCATACCCCTACTACATAACCTACTCCTGAAGCACACAATCTTGTGTCAAAGATTAAACAATTTACTGCCCGTCGAGTGCTCGGTGAGAACTATTTCTGGGCAGCCTTTTAGCCCACCTTGAGTACAAGATACTGAGACTTAGTGACCCTCCTTTCCTGGTAGCTAAATTAAATTATTTCACGTTTGCCACCAGCTAAGAGTGTGCAGACAGGCAGTTTCCTTGGCTTGGCTGATAAGAAGTTAGTTGTAAAGCTGCAGTAACTTGCTGGTATCTCTAAACCCCTGAGCTGTGTTGGTCCATGTCCTATGAGGAGAGCAGGCCTGAGGTTTTCGTCTCTTTGCAGCCATTTCCAAAATAGCAAAAGATGGAAGATAAACAGAAATACACAGAAAAGGAGATGTCCTTATCTGGTCTTCATCTTAAAAACAGCTATTTTCTTCAGAAGAAAATGCTAGATGGGGAATTTCCCAGTTAAAATATCTTTGTTACTGTTTTTTTCCTCTTTTTTTTTAAATATCCAAAGGATGTGTCTCCTCCAACTCTGACAGGACACCAGAGAAAGTTGGGTGTTTGCATTTTAGGGCTTATCCCCCAGCCCTTGGCTCAGCATCGTGCTTCAGACATATCATCCTCTCCCACAAACCAAAAAAGCCTCGTGCTAGAGCTGATCTGATGGGAAATGCCAGAGGAAATGCACTGCTTTGTAAATATGTGATTAGACCACCCACTGAACGTCTTTGGTCTTCGTGAAAGAAAATGACTCATTAATGTTAAACAGTCCCCAGAAAGGAGCAAAAAAACTATGAATCTCTGCAGAGGAGGTGATACGTCAGGGGAGCTGGAGTAAATTGATCCTGAAGTCAGGATGGCAGCTTGTTTCCATGTTTCATTAGAAGTAGCAAAAGACTCGTTCAGTGTTTGCATCTCTGGCTGATGGGGGACCTGTGCTCCCTGCTGTCTGAGATTTACCAATTGTTCACCTGCTGACACTGAAATCTTCTCAACAACCCTTCTCTCTCCTTCCTTTCCCTCTGCCTCTCCTAGGAAGCGTGGTTACACCTACGGATGAAGACCGCAGAAGGATCATTAAGCAGATGAAGGTTCGCACCACCCTGAAGGGAGACAAGAGCTGGATCCACCACCAGAACTCAGACTCTGAGGACGAAAAGAAGAGCAGCCCGCTGTAAGTGTGGCCACCGAGGAATGCTCCTCTTCTTCCTTTTCCCTCATCAGCCTCCCTCGAGAACTCCAAAGTCTTTTTGAAGCCAGATTGTGTTTCGCCATCTCCAGAGCGACAAAGAAAGAGGCAGACCTTGATGGGAGGGAGTTTGTGAGCGGTGCAGAACAGCCAGGTCTGCGTCTCCCCCTGCAGCTCACAGGCTGTGAGATGGAGCCACCCCTGCACCAGGAACACCCACGATCTGCACCAGGGTCTCTTTAGTCAGAAACAAAATCAAGCCCAAACTAGTTTTCACTTAGCAGCAATCCCGGAAGACATCACTGCTGTGTTCAAGAAGGAAGATCAGCAACTGCAGGAGTTAATTATGTGACCGTTTCCTCTTTTCTCAGGTCTGCACGGGCCGGTGGGGGATCCCAAGCTGCAGCACCTATTGCTCCCCAGAGTGACAGGTAATTTGGGGGACCCGTCCTGTTGTTTGCTTTCTTTCTGTGTTATCCCACGGAGTCAGTTCATGCTTTCACTGGTTCTTCCTACTTCTATCCACTCACTTCCATAATTGTTGGAAAATCTAGGTCCTTTGGAAAATCTGGAGCCTGTTCAGTGCAGTGTCTTATGAACTGTCACCTCATACAGAGCATAGCTCGGCTTCTGCAAAGTCCAGACGGATGATGTATGACCAGATGGATCTCTGTCTTTAATGCAGAGGAATGGGTGCTTTCGAGGACATGATCCCAAGGATTACTGGTGCACATCAGCTCCTGTGCTGGTGCAACACCCGTATGCTCAGAGGCTCCTCAGATCAAGAGACATTGGAGTTGATTTTGCTTCAGGCACAGACCATGAGGGCTTTTCAGGAACTTAGGAGCTGGTAGGATCTCCATCCTACCACGCAAAACTGTTGAAATGGGCTTATTCATATTTAAGAGCTCTTTGCTACCTGCAGTACCATTGCTGGGAGAGCGTTGCCCTCTCCTGTGGGCAGATTCCTGCTTCCTCTCCCTTTCGCTGGGCCTGCAGGTGGCAATCAAAGGTCAAGGAACTGCTAGGCAATGGGGCTGAGATGGGCTACAGCCTGCTGGTGCCTGCTCTGAGGACACTGCAGATCCAAGAGCTTGCTGCTGTGTTCAGCACTCATCAGCCTCCAGCTTCTCCATCCAGAGAGCTCCAGAGCTAAACTAAGCCTGCAGTGGGTTTGCATTTCTGTGTCTGAAGGCAACAGGATAAATTTGAGCCTGGCAGCCACCTCGGGCATGTGGTGTTGGGCAGTGTAAACCTGCCCTCCTGCTGAGCTCTGACCTGAGGACTGACGCTGCTTGGAGCAGGAGGGTTATAACAGAGACCTGCTGAGTTTCCTTGCCACTGTGTTATCCCTGTGATCCTAAGGGCATCTGGACAGGCAAGAAAAGAGGGGTTGACATCTGGGCAGGGATGGAATGGAGCAAGCCTGTCTGTGTCGTGTTTGGACCCTGAGGCTCATCCTGGTCCCCACTTTGGTCTCAAGCAGACTTCTTCAAGCCAGCTTGAAGCAGGTTCCAGGGATGTTTCCTCCTGCCCTGCTGCAAGGGGCCAGGTCCCCACATGATGGTATTGCTTTCCTTTACCTCCAAGGGAGCTCTGCTGCACTCCTCTTCTGAGGACAAATACTCAGAGAAGTTAGTGGGAAGCTGAAGTTTTCCTGTGGTAAAACAGCCAGAATCCGCGCTATGCCTAATTTCCCCTCTCTTACCCCATCAATCTGAGGACTTCATTTTGAGCCAGAAAGCTGTCAGCATGGCTAATTTTAATTGGCGAATTCTAAAATTCGTTTTTCTTACAAGAGTCTTTCACAGAGCTTGTTCTGAAGGTAATTCCTTTTTAAAGAATCCTCCCACGGTCAGACTGGTCCAGTAGCTGAGGTATCACTCAAAGCCCATCTGGCTGGATTTTTGGCTTGACAGCCACGTGGACGTTTCTCTTTAATACTGGTGCTGCTGCTGTTGCTTTTCCACATGTTTCTTAATTCACTGGTGTCTGTTCTTTGCACAGGCCTCCTGTCTCCAAGCCTCAATCCGGTTACCTCATCAGGTTGGTATACAGGGTGGCAAGAAGCACGCGGGCTGGAGGGGAAGGAGAGCTAGATCAGGAGCAGTAAACATGAAAAATATCGTGTTCTCTTGGTTTATTCTGCCAGTTAGGAACGCTGTAATGCTCAGGGAGTTCCTTGATGAAGAGATAGTCCTGGGTGTTTTGTTCACAGGTAGCTTGGTGATGTTAACAGAAAATCCGATCTCTGTACGATGCAGCGATCGCACACGGGAAGATGATCATGCTGCAAAAATGTTCCACCATCCTCGTCATCAGTCAGTGCTGTTGATGGGGCTCATGGGCTTCAGCTTCCTCTGACACGTAGTTTGTTTAAGGAGACCCTAATGCCGCCCTTGCCCTAAACAGGTCGGCAAGCCCTGTGGTGCCATTCCCAGGCCGTTCTCAAGTGAAAACTGATTTTACTGTAAAGCCAGGGAGTAGGTAGATGGGACTCTCCCAAGGAAGCACCTTCTAATTTTGACTGCCCTGAGCCAGCACATTGCTCCAGAGAGGACATGCGGGTGCTATTAGGCTGAAGAGTGACTGCATGTCCCCTCATCTGAGCTCCGAACTCTGCCCTGCAAAACAAATTTAGCATGGCTCTTTTCTCCCCAGGGGAGTGTTCACAAGAACCATCGATAAGACTCCTTCTGTGCCTAATTCTCCATCTTCCAAGGAAGCCCAGAAAAGGTATGTAGGTCTTCCAGTTCTTCATGAAAATGAGCTTTTAAATATTGTCTACGTTTTTAGTGACCCTTTTACTTTGGCCAGTGCTTGTGGGCTTCCAATGAGCTCCTTTGCTAATTAAATGAATAGTGATTAAGTTTGAAGTCAGGGCCTCTTATTTAAGAGCTCTACACAGCAGACATGGAAAAAAGACGACTTCAAATTCTGTATTTCCCCCACCAAAGCATGGGATGGCAGTTGACCATGAAAATTCTCATGGATTTCGATTTAATTTGGCAAGTAGGTTTGATTGGGGATAAAATGCAAATAATCCTTGTAGCTCCGTAACACTTCATTTTGGTGTTTTTAAGGTGGTTTTTTTTTTTGAAACCTGTCTTGTGAGAGACATTTACATTTAAGTGCAGTAAGATCTAAGCCTGGCTCTGATCTAGACAGATGTTTGTTGCACTTCAAACGAAACTTTTTTGAACCCCCCATTTTTCTCCTGTTTTGATTCAGCCGGGGAGAATAAAAATGCCACAAGGTCTTTCCTTCTCCCTGGCTGATCCTAGGACGGAGTGGCATCATCCCACAGAAGGCTGTACTGGCTCTGACAACTCGCAGTGGCCCTGGGGATCCAAAGTACACTTCAAATCCTAGTCTAAGGCCATGGAATGCCAATTAAATGGCATTGCCCAAGTTCCCAGAGTGGATCTTTAAGATCACTCTGTTTTCTGTTGTGTGGAGCATCAGCTCACCTGGGGACAGGGTGGCAGAGGATGAGAGCTCAGGAGGCTCGTGTTAACAGATGTGATTTGTGCCATCTGCAGCGCTGCCGTGAAGGGACCCAGCTCGTGCCGCTCTTCTTCTGGCTACAGGATGACAACTGAGGATTACAAGAAGCTGTGAGTGTGCAAAGGGGAGCTGTGCTTTCTGCCCATGCGTGGGCTCCACAGCACCTGAGCTTCAGTGCTGAAGCCACCTGCATGTGGGTGCCCAGCCAGGCATGGCTTAGTTAGCTGAGTGCTGCAGAGCTGTCTCTAGAAACTGAAGCATTCCCCAGTGCAACCTCCGGGCCTGTGTGGGCTGTAAGGTGTTCTTTGACCTGGTAACGGCCTTTGTAAGGAGTGAATTTTACCACTTCATAGTAATTAAGGCAGAAAACTGGAGGACGTAGCCTTGGGACTTGGTTTGCAGCATTGCCAGCCTTTATGAAACCATAGCAGAATGGCCCTCCTGACATTTCCTACACAACTTTTCATGGCAGAGACTTTGTACCCTGAAATACAGCTGAGCATTTATCATCAGCCTGCTTCTGGGCTTAAAACCCCTAAGCTAATAAACCAAAATCCTATGAAGACGTACCCCAATGCATGTGGAAAGTGCAAGTGTCTTCCCACGCCTATGCAACACATCCAGGGTCAGAACCCTTTCCCACATACCCAGCCCTCGGATTTACCTTGGGTTTTGTTTGTGCTGCCTCTGCAACAACATACAGAGGCAGTTCCCTTACTCTTCCTCCCCTTCTTTTCCTTTTTCAGAGCTCCCTATAACGTTAAACAAAAATCAGTGGACTTGGATGAGGAGGATGTGCCTTTTAGTCCCGATGAACATAAAAAGAGGTATGCCTTCCAGGTAACCACCTTTCTCTTGCAAGGGGCAGTGACAAGTGGACTTCCTTCGGTTTAACCCTTCTTTACTGGCAGGGTCAGTTTGATGATTATAGCTGAGCCATTAGGGCTGATTGCAATGAAATAATAATAAGCAGATATTTCTACACGGAGCGCATCAATGCCCACAGGCGACTGCACTCCCAACAAAATATAATTAAAAGCCTGACATGATTCAACCTGACAGCATACCCCAATTAATTTGGCAGCTGGAAATGGGTTGTGGAATCTATCAGCCGCATAGCATCTATGTGAAGAGATAGAGACGTGCAAATAGCCTGGCAGTAAAGGAAGGAGTTCTCCTTCCACAGCCTGTGTGCGTGTCTTTGAGACTGGGCCACCTGAGGACTTGCATCTAAGTCCAGATCTAGACGGGTCTCCAGGTTTAGATGGGTTGCTTTCAGTCTTGTTTCTAAAGATGCTTTTTTCTCAGATTTTTTACAAATGAAAGCTGGTAATCTGACCAGCGGAGATAAACCAGTGAAAGTCCTTTCATTTTGAACTTTTCCTGTGGTACGTCTGGTGCTCCTGATGTTTGCATAGACGTGTGCAGTCTATGGAGCATATCCGCCACAAAGCCTGTATCCCATTTTTTGCCTCCAGAGTATGCAATGTTGAAACAGTCTGGGTCTTGAGATTGGGAATGGCTTCTGCCCTCCTGGAAGAGAAGGATTTTTATTGCCTGATGCTTTACATTCGTGAGAAAGTGCTGTGGCTCAGTACGAAGAGAAGAATTGATACTAGTGGAAAAAGATCAGGCATTGTTACTCGTCTTGCCCCTAGCTAGATTTCAGGAGCTTTCCAGAGCCATGGGAGCTCTGTCAGGTCTAGCACAAGTCTCCCCTGGTTTGTTCACCTGTTGTTTCTTCAAGACTACACTCAGCAGCTACTAACAGCATGGGCAGAATGTGACCCCTTCCTTCTCTTCCCTTTCAGGACAGAGGCAGCCAACAGTGTCCTGAGACGCACTGCCAGCAGGGAACGTGCTTACGTGCTCTCAGCAGCCAAGAAAAGCAACGGGTGAGTTTTCCCCATGTGAGTATGGGGCAGGAGACAGTGAAGAGGCTGTTGGTGGTGCTCTGACTTGGGCGGTGGCTTGATCCAAAGACTCACCAAAGAAGATGTGTGCCTCTCCAGTGAATGAAGAAAACTTAGCTGCTGTCTCTCTCCAAGTGTCAAGGATATCTGCTGGTTACTGCAGAATTGTGGAAGTCTTCTAGGAATCTTGAGACATCTCCCTCTATTGAGAGGGATGAAACTTGAGCAGGAGAAAAACTGTGATAGTTCCTAATTCCCTGGGACTCAAAATTAAGACCCAGTTTTTCAGAGTCAGTTTTTAATGTTGGTCTCTCTAGTTTCATTGCAGGAACTACTTGGAAGGTAGGGGGAAATCAGGACAAATATAAACCATTGCTAGAAATTGCATCCAATTTGGATCAACTTTTTGGGACAGATTTTGTCTTTATGTTGTGTTTGATAGATTTACAAGATCCTGATATTAGTTTCAGCTTCAAAATAATTCTGTAGGGGAAGAAAACAAAACTAAAACGAAAAACCTAACTAGCACGTGGGAGTGCAACAACAACATGAAGGAGGTTTGCGAGCTGCTGGTGTTCAAGGCTCTGTTGTCCATTTCTTTCCTGGGAGGAAAAACGAAAAGCAGATTAAGAAGGTCTCGGGTCTTCCAGGAACCGTGGTAGTGACTTTTTTTGCAGCTTGCTTTCACTGTAAATCCATTTCCTCCTGCCCTAACTCAGGGTGACACAATGAGGCACCAAGAGGCTGGTAGTGGGGGAGGGAGCAGGTAGGGAATGTGCCAGCAGCATTTGGCCGTGCCCGGAGCGAGAGGCGTGCTTGGGTAGGATTTGTAAGGGCATTAAAGGAGTCTGCATTGGCTGCCAATTCCTCTGGTGCACCAAGTATTGTGTGGTGAGAGGCAGGCTTGCATGCAAGAAGGAAAGAAAGGAGCTTCTACTTCGTGTTTTGTAACTTTCTGCTCTGCAGTTTGCACAGGTTTAGCACGCTCGCTCACGGTCAGCTCTGCCCAAATGGTGTGATAGGACCCCTTGATGCTTTGCACCACATGGGTCAAGCTGCTTCTGCCCAAAGTGGGTCTTTAATGCCAAACTTTTAACTGTTGCCTTTGTGCTTCCCTCACAGCAGCCCGACCCAAGAATTCCCCCCCTTGTTTGCCAAGAGGTAGGTCACTGACCGTGCTCTGAAAACGCTGCTGGGGCTGCACATCTGTGTTGTGTGCCAGAGTTGCTGTTAAATGCTGGGACGGGAGATTCCCGGGTGTTTCAAAGCAGAGGGGGGGACAGTTCCCAGGGAAGGGGTTAAAAAATGCTGGCTTTTGAGAGCTCACACTGTCATGAACTCTAGGAACACATGATGATGCTTTAGGTTATGGGTAACCTGAAGCGAGGAGGGATTGTATGGACTCATTCATTGCCTTTCTTCTTCCAGGAAGGCTGGTTCCAAGCAGCTGTGCCAACATTCTTCAGGCATTTAACTTCTAAAGTGCTTGGTACCATAGGGAAATGATGTCTAGGTCATTTACTGGAACTGAAGCATCAGCTGATGCTATTTGTAAAGGAACTGTGACAGAAAAATGCCACTGATTTTGGCTGAAGTTCTTACTTCATTCAGCCAGTTGAGGTACTCACCAGTAACACCACGTGGAGCACAAAGAACAGGAAAAATGTGCCTCCAAGGGAAACAGAGGGAAAACATAGCTTAAGGGAAGGCAAAACTAAACTGCCTGGATTAGCTAGCGGTGAGAAATGGGAAATGGTGTGATATTTATTTTTTTCTTCCCTCCTTCTGAAAGAATTGAGATAGAAGAAGAAGAAGGACAGCAGAGGAGGAGTCCAGCTGTGTCTGGTTCATGCAAGTTTACACCAGATGACAACAGGTATCGATCTCATTCTGGAGCAGTGTGTTGACTGTCTGATTTCAGGGAATGCTGACCTTCAGCTGGAAGGTAGCAGGCTGAACACAGCTAGGGATGGAGGTTTTTCAGCAGACTTTTCATGAAACCTTGATTGTTTTTTAGGCAGAGGCAATCTGAAATGAAAATAAAATAAAATAAAAAAATTCTGTGAAGCAAATGGGCAGACACAGGGATATACAGGGTGGTATAAGGTATCCAGCTGACAGCCCTGGAGAGTAGCAGACTGCATTTAACTACAGGCCAGCTACAGTGTGAGTTACATGATGTAAACTTGCCACTAAGCCCCTCTCCTGATCACACTCCACAGCCCTATCGGCTCTGACTTCAAGAGGTATGCCACAGGAATGAGCCTGGCAGTGGTTCTGTAGAGACAACCCACAGGAAGAGTCAGAGCAGGTTTAGATGAGCTCACCCTACCCATCAAGCAGCCATCAGATAGTAATGATTTTCTTGTACTAGCAGACTTGGCTGCATGAACTGACCCCATCACCTAGACATGAAGTACTCAATATCTCATTATTTCCAGTCCCCTGAGCCAGCTCTCTGCTTTTGTTAGGCTTTAGATTTAATTATTCTACCTTGATAGCAACAGATAGGTGTGACCTGGGAGGTTTGAGAGGTTCATTATCTTTAAATTGATCTTTGCTTTGACGGTAAATGTTAGTCTTGTTCTGAGCCCACAGCCCCTTCCCCAAGCTCCCGTGGAGCCCAAGTGTACATGGAGCCATGGCAGGCAGGCTAGAGAGTTCCTGCTGTGGTGTGAGGAACCTGGGGACAGGCTGTCCCTGGTGTGAAGGAGCAGAGGTGACATCTTCTCCTAGTCCACGCTGCTCAGGAACTGCTGATGTGTGGTGTGGGACTGACACCAACGCAGAGATAGCGGTGTTAGTACTGGGAGGGAAAATCTTCCTGTTTTCAAGCAGATTCATTTAATTTGGGATTCAGCTCCCCATTCCCACTCTGAGGTATGGCTTGAAGCCAGGCAGCAGCAATATTAGCTTCTCTGCCACTCTGGTCCTTTGTGGACCCAGCAGGGGCATCAATAGATGAGGCCTTTCAGCCTGAAATGCTTTGTTTTCAGAATGAAGGAGCTGCCTCATGAATTTTGGTGCAGTTCTGTGCCATTGTGGAACAGGTTTGAAGCAGGGGTGGGATGCCCTTTCACTCCCTCACATGTTATACACATACAGAGAGTAAGAGCAATTTTGTAAACGCACTGAGCCTTAATCTGTGCATTTGGGCAGGTTGGTTTTTAGCATGAGCTCAAATGTTGGGGATAGAAACAGCCCCAGCTGTGTCAGATTGAAAAAAAAAAATACAAAAACACTTGCTAAAGACAGAGCATTTTAGCAGAAAGGCAGATATTAGTTGCAACAGTTCTTAGGGCCAGCTGAGTCCTTATGCAGCAGGGTTTGGCCTCTCACTGCCCAGAAAGCAGACATGAGAGCTGTGGGACAGCAAGCAGGATGACACCTCAAAGATCTTCTGTCTTTAATGCTTTGTTACTTTTGTTTTGTTGTTTTGTTAGTGCCAATGGGCTAAGGAAAACCACAGCTGGGTCTTCCTGGAACGAGCCAAAGGCGACAGCAGCGTCTCCCACCAGGTGAGTGTTACAGCACGGCCGGCGTGCCTTGGACATCTGCTGCTGCTGTGTCAGCACACGTGTAGCACGTGACAGAGGCTTCTGTCAGCAGCCCTCTGGGAGGTGAAGTGAAACAAATTCGTCGGCCTTGTACTTAGAAGACTTTTCAAACAGCTGTCTGCATTTAAGAAGAAGATTTTCTGTCTGAAATCCATGTCGTGTCTTGAAAGGGTCTGACAGCATATTGATAAAAGTGCTCAAAACCCGAGAGGAGGAGACCTGCTGAACTCTTGCTAAATCTGCGGTGGAATCATTTTCAGTTGCCTTCCACTTTGTCTGTTTGAATTCATGACTATGGTACAAAAAATGCTGAAATGTTTTTCCACAGCATTGCAAATTGCTTTGGTCACTGACCTTGTTATTTTATTTTTCTTCCCCAATTATCGTTGGCAGACTGTAGATATTCATGGCAATAGGCAGTGTTTTTAATTTCAGAGTTGCTTCTGATAAGACCACTTCTTAAGTGAGCGTACTGAAAGTGGTGATGTTTGCTTTCAATTTTATTTATTTCCAGAAAGAACATTTCAGTGCAGGAAAATTTTGGCAAGCTGCAACAGGGAGCTGGTTTGCTGAGGAATGACAGCTTTTTCTTTACCATCTCTTGCAGCACTGAAACAGGCAGCAGGGGCCAAACAACCACATCCTTAAGCGAAACTTCAGAGAAAAAGTCCACCTATACTGAAATCAGGTAGGTCTGCTGGCTCTGCATCTTCCCAGAGCTTCACTAATGACAGCTAGGGAGTTGCTGCACTGGAGAGTTTGGCTCTCCTTGGTAGTATTTTCCCAGATGCACATAATGTGGATGCAGTGCAGTCATGGAACACTAAGTATGGTAGCATGGGGACTCTAAGAAAGCAGCACTTCATAAAAATATTAACAATCTAGGAGGAAATAAATCCAGGTGAAAGCTTATGAGCCTCCCACAGCTCAAACATCACCCTTAGACTGCAAGTCTAAAATTTGCAGACCTTTCTATCTCCTAAACTGAACAGGCTTTCATTTTAATCCAATCCCTGCACCATCTTTATCACACTTCCAACAAGCTCCTTGTCCTGGAGTTCCTGTGCCTCGTGTTGCATCCCGACATCTCCCTCCCTGATTGTTCTTGCTGTTTTGCTTGCAGGAATGGTGAAAGCAGACAGTCTTCTAATGGGAAATCCTCATTGGAAACCGTGTCACAGCGCGGGGACGGGTAAGAATTTGAGAAAAGGCACAGATCATCCTAATGTTCAGCAGCACAGATCAGCCTGCCTTCTGCTTTTCACTCAGAAATGGTATATACCTGCTAGTGATCTCAAACAGATGGGATCTCTCCAGTCACAGTCCTGGGCTGCTCTCCAAGAGCATCATCTGCTGGCTAGGCTGCAACTCATCCGTTTTTTCCTGTTCCTCCTCCGCTTCTCCCAGAGAGGAAAGGATTCTCCTCTCTGGCTCAGGCCCTGAAGAATCTTCCTCACGTGTTAGTCACCACTCCGGTTGTCCTCCCACTGCTATCCCCTGGGGGGTTTCTTCCACCTGTAAGGGCTGTGCTGAACATGAGTCACTGGTGGTGGCTTCTGACACTGGTTCTGGCCCTCTGCCCCTTGCAGAATGTCTGCAGGTGTGGCTGAACAATGGGAAAGTGTGAAAAGCTCTGTTAAAAGGAAGAAAACTTAAGAAGAAACTGGAAGGCGTGGGTACAGGTGGCTGACGCATCAAGGAGCAGAGACACTGTAGCTACGCATAGATCCACACAGCAGGGTGTTCATTCTGATCATCGTCAGTGACAAGGTGGCTGAGGAGGGGACTTCCAAGGGGGAAGCAGTGACAGAAGAACCCAGCCTAGCTGTAGGCAGAAAGTGTCACACACAGCAGGAGTGCCACACGCTGGCTGCTGCTGGCTGGTCTGCATTCAGCTGTACTTTGGGCTGAAGACAGCGTCCTCTGCGTGTCATTTGTGTGCCCCATTTCCTTTGAAAATGGGGAAGAGTGGGAGAGATTTCGGAAATATATCCCATATTAGTAGGGCTGGTTTTGTTCTCGGTGTTGCCATGCTGAATTTTGGCAGTGCTGAACCTGAAGCAGAGAGACTTGTTTGTCCCTCTGGGCTTACCTTTCACTGTTGTGCTTAAGCAGCTGTAGAGAGCTTGGGTTTACCAAATGAGTTCTTGCAGGATACACAGTTAATTGCATCTCACTTTCCACCTCAGTCAGTGAAGATAAAGCTAGAAATGTTCCCAAATTAATATCTCGGGCTGAAGCAAAGTCTAGAGCGCTTGAGAAAAGGTACAGGCTGGGCTACTGCTGTGGTCGTTCAGCTGAGGCCCATAAATGTGTCCTTGTGTGTCACTGCGGGGACAGCCTGAGTACAACGCGCTCTTTGTGCTTAGGGTTTGTTTGCGTCACATAGCTGCTCCTAATTGTGAGCCAGTCTCCCAGAGAAATTAGAGGATGCCTCATTACTTAAGCCACCTAAACTGGAGAGGAAATAATGGGCAGGGAAGGAGACGGCTGCATGGCTTGACGGGTCAGGGGAGCAGGTGATGGACCTCTTCGTGCCCAACTACACCCAGCTGGTGGGCCTGCAGGAAGACCTCTTTTGCTCGGGAGCAGACAGAGAGCAACTGTTAGGGGGCTCTTAAGCCTTCCTGAGCAAAGGGGTCATCGGTTCCTCGCTGCACAGAGCAGCACATCTCCCTAAGTACCCAATGAAGTGCAATCAGGCCTGCAGCACCTAAAAGGTTGCTTCCTATACCGATACATTGGGCTAACCCCATTTTGGGCTCATCCTAACTAAACGTTAGTAGGTTTGCTCTATGGTGATACAGGTCTTATCTTACTGGCATTTTTCTTTGTCTAGTGACAAACCTCTTAAGGAGAAGTCTGAGCCGTTGCCATGGGATGAGTCCAGAGCACCCGTGGTTTCCACAAATGGGAGGTAAGGTTACCGTGGAATTCCTTTACTGACTTGAGCATCGTGCAAGTAATAGCTGCTCCTCTTGAGCTATCTGGAAACTCTGAATGAATATTTACTGATGGAAAAGCACAGTTCAGACTGTGCTTCGCAGAACTGCAGCACTTTATCTAAAATTTAATTTAAGAAGGGAGGACAAAAAAAAAAAAGAAAACCCTGCTCTCTTTTACATGAGGTTGTATGATAGTGTTCCAGTTTTTTTCTTTGCTTCCTATAAGACAAGGAAAATATCACTTTTGTGGGTCACTTCTGCATTTTCTGGATGTATTCCCAAATGTAAACCAATTCCAGATTTTTTTATTATTATTATTTATTTTTACAGTATAGAGAGCTTCATGCTCAATACATCTCTAGGCCTTTAGCCTTCACCTATCTACTTTTGCAACAAGAGGCCCCTTAAAAGAGAAAAAGGGAGGAGGAGGTGGAACACAGGAGTGTCTGGCAAACCAAAAGGTTCAGTGACTTAGGAAAAGTTGTGTCCTGGCTCCAAGGTATTGTGGAAAATAGTTAAAAATCCCCTAACCACAGGCATGGCCGAGCTAGCTACTTGTTGTCTCCAAATGCCCAAATGAAGTCCACCCTCACTGCTCTCTGATTGCCTTTTGTGTGTATGGGAATCTTCTGCCCCAGCTCTCCAGGACAGGTCCTGGAGAGGATCCTGCCCCCCTCTTGTGAGCACCAGTGTTTGTGCATCCAACCAAGCTGATACCCAGTGGAGCTCCTTAGCCCGGGCTCCACGCTGTGCTGCTCTCCACCACTGTGGCAGTGGGCCTTGCTGGAAGGTCCCCTTCCTGTCTGTAAAACGCTGATTTAATTTGATCCAGACCCTGTCTGAGGGTACTTCTCAGACATCCCCTGAAGGTGAGCAAAACAACCCAGTTCGTGCCTGTTCTGTAGCACGGTGTGGCAGTCTGCTTCACAGCTTTTGTAGGGAGTCTTTGCTCTTACTGGAGGAAAAATAAAAAATAAAAAGAGGTTCACAAACCAAAAAAGGTGGCAGGTGCAAAGAGCAGTGGCTGTGTTTCTGTCCCGCCTGACAAAGTGGAAGTGCCGGAGGGAGCTCACTGCCCCCATGGCATGCAGAAGAGAAGTTCAGTGAAGAGCTCTTCACCCGTCTGCTTTATTGCTGCCCACAGCCAGGAGACAAGAAAACAGGAACACACAATTTGGGATGAGAGACCTGAAGTTCCCCATTTTGTCAGCTCCCCTGAGGCACGTCGGAGGACATAAGGGCTGTTCCTCCCCTTCTGTGGGTGAAACTAGAGGTGCCTGTCTTGCAGCTCTGGGCTGTAGGACGATCCCACTGGTTCTGGAGGAGTCCTGGCTTGGATTTCCAGATGACTCCGTATCACTGCCATCTGTCACATGGTGACAGTATTCAGGGTTACTAACTGCTCCTTTGCACTTGATACACGATGAATTTCCCCAGATTTTCTTGTCATTTTGCCTGCAGAAATACACTGAGGAATATCACCGGGAAGTCTTGGGGATTTTTTCCTTCTTCTATTTATTAAATGCATGAGAAAATAATTGCAGAACATTCCTCAAATCAAAACAAGAATGCTTTCTAAAGATGCTTTTTTCCTCCTTTTCAGTTACTCTGAACACGCAGAAGCAAACAATGGATTTTACCCACCAAAGTAAGTTTAAAGTCTATTAGCAGTATAAAATTCACATTTTTTTCTTGATGTTAGAGCGAGGCATCTTCTGACCTGGTTCTGCCCTCACAAACGTGTTCTGGGAGCAGCACTTGCATGCACATAAAAAGGGGAGTGTCCCCAATCCACCAGCTCAAAATGGACGGAGATCTCTCAGCTTCCTTCCTTGTGCTGGCACGACTTGGTTGGATTTGTCTCTGCCCTTCAGGACTGCTGCAAGAAAGTGATGGGACCAAGCAGGAAGAGGCATTGTTTGAGACAAGCATATCTCATGTTTGATATTTCCACGTCTTGCTCCATTCTCCAACTTGCTAAGCTTCCCTTTGTGACCCATGAATCTCCCTCTCTTCCCAGATCCGACCCTGGTGGCAGGGACAGAGCTGCAGGTGCTACAGAGAGCCTGCAGCGTCATTACGAGACCTCTCCCTGCCTGGACGATGCGAAGCATGAACCTGCAGGGTCAGGGCCTGGTGCTGGTGCTCACGGCGCTGCTGCTAGCAGAGGGTAAGTACTGGGGGGACAGTAAGTAATTCATCCAGAGCTGGAAGCAGAATCCAGATTGTGTAACAAAGCAACAGGAGCCAGAAAATCTTAGGTGGCTAAACGCTGGGAACTGCATCGCTCATTCACTGTCACATACCAACTTTGTTTTCACTGAATCAGCCTGGGAGCAGGTACGGCAGCTTTATCACAGCTTTTAGCACTGATCTCAGAAGTACCTCTGTTCCATGTGTTTCTAGAGCATGTTTGCTGCCCTGACAGTGTCTGAGGCACAGAGTCAGGACAGAATTGCTGCTGTTGACACTAAAAACATTAATCTCCCTGAAGCTTCTTTCCTCTCTTATTTTAGTCAGTTATTTTGGACTTGGCCCCAAGCATTGGCTTACCGAATAATTAGGTGAGCAAATGATGTCTTCCAACCTCCCAGCTGAGGGGAGGGGGTTCGCAGGGCTCCTAGTAGGATGGCGTAGGAACATGATCTTGAAGGTCTTTTCCAACCTGAATGATTCTATGATCTGCCCCAAAGACATTTGTGTTGTCCCAGGTGCATGATCCTGTGACAGGCCAAAAAAGTGATGCATCCGGCTAGGGTGTGTGTGAATTGAGGCCAGTAACTGCATTAGTTCCACTAACAGCCTCTATTCTTCTTTATTAGAGATAATGAAAGGATAATGAAAGTAGGTTTTTTTTGTTTGGTTTGTTTGTTTGTTTTTCTGAAGGAAAAGCAGTTCTCTGTGAAACTTACTTTCTATTTTCTGGTCCGATATGGAGTGTGGTGTTGTTTCATACAGTGAATCCCCCCTGAAGCACTTTAACAGCCTTTCACAAGCCATCAGGCCGTTGAATTTCCTCTTTCTTTGTTTTTTATTTTTCTTTTGACAGGTCTAGCTTGCAGTCTAATGTCCCCTCTCCTCCCACTGAGAGAGCCCCTGCACACCTCGAGGACACCGAATATTCATATAAAAGGTTAGAGTGGGGTAAATATTGGTGGGCATGTGAGTGATATTGAGGATTAAGGGAAGAAAAGCATAGAAAGAGGCTTTTTACAGCTCTTGTCCCAGGAGTAAAGCGGACTGTGCTGAGGTTTATAGTACAGCATACAACATGAAACAAGGGCTTTGGGTTGTATCCCTCCTCCATCATCTTCGGTATGAACCAAACACTCCAGCTTTTTCCTGCTTTTGGTGCATGTGTGCTCGGTGGGGTTTAGTCACTACCTTCTCATTTGCTGAGGACGGAGAAATATGAAGTGATGCTGAAGCTGGCAGCAAGGGAGCTGAAGGGTCAGCTGAAATAGGAGCACGCTGAAATGCAGCTGTAGCTTAAGTATGGTCCCTGGGGAGAGACCCTGGTGCAGGACACTGAATGGTATGGCTTGGCAGGAGCCATGCCTTGCGTGTAGATAGAACTCACTAGTGCAATGATTTGTGTGCCGGTTGTTAAAGAAATAATGGGCCTTTCTTTGCTTACCAGATCGGTCCTGAGCTACGAGGAGGGAAGCAGCACGCAAGAAGGCAAATACACGAGTCCCACGGTCCCGGCATACAGCAAGCCTGACTGGAACGAAGTGACGTAAGGATCTGGGGTGCTAACCTCATGTTTGCTAATGTGTTCCTTCTCATTGTTGAAAACTTGGAGGTCCTGATTCCAAAGGAAATATCAAGCCCGAGAACAACAGCATAAGGGCTGTTTGTCCAGGCAGCAATAAACCGCTTCTCTGTGCAATATCCACTGAAGTATCAAATGTCTTACGGTGTTCCCTCGAGGCTCAAACCCTGCAGCAAATGCATTTAACTTTTCCCAGGTCCTTCCCGGTAGGATGTCAGTGTGCATCATCCACTTCTCCTTTGTCTTCTGCAGGGAGAAGCCTAGGGCACAGAGCCCGACGTGAGCTGAGGTGGTTTGACAGCTGTGTGAGGTGCTTAGAGCAGGGCCACAGCATTCTCTGGGAAGTAACGTAACCTGATAACCTGGAGGTCTACTTTTGTGCTAGAAAGCAACATGCTTGTCTAGAGAAAATGCAGTTTAGCTCCTTAAAATACCAGTCCAATTTCAGCCAATGAAAATGTTGCTGCTTGACCCACCCGTTGAATTCCAAGCAGTTAAGCTCGCTGAAGTCAGCGCTTCTTGTGCTGGTTACAGCTTAGCTTCCACCTAAGCCTTGTGACTTTTTCACTTTTCATTGTGCATTGAACTGAGCAGGTGTTTGTCTGATAGCCACGAGTGGGGCTTCTTTTCCTCTTCCAGGTCCTCCCAAGATTTCAAAGAGGGGAACATCCCTAGAGACAGGGAGCTCGAGAAGAGCACACAGACCTCAGATGATCATAAAGCAGAGTTGCTCCAAGAACGGTAAATGCCTGTTAGAACTAGCCCAAAGTATCTCTTCACTTGGTAATTCTACAAGTCTTATTCTGTTCTCTACGTGACTGAGAACACAGAGCTTCTCCTCTGCTTTGCACACAAGTGAGGACTTCGGAACAGCACATGGCAGCAAGCAATCCCACCCATGTTGTTGGGAAACTGGACACTGTGTGTGTGTGTGAAGTCCAAGAGCCAATTTCTGCGCTGACAGCATGTGTCATCAGTCCTTGGGCATGAACTTGGCTCCTCTTGTCCTGCAGTGGCAGGCAGTAGCTTCTGCTGCCCAGAGATCTCGGGAGGCACCATCCAACCATTTATGAATTTATAATTCCCATCAGATTTGGTCCCAGGGCAGTTTGGAATGGCTCTGGCCAAGGAAACAGTGTGTCCTGCTCCGTGCCTTATGGGTTCCTGTCTAGGGAATAGATGTCTGCCCACCCCAGCCTGTTTTTTCTTTACTGTCTTAAGCACAGATTTTTCTTTTAGGTTTTCTGACTCAAACCACCATGCTGAGAAGGGACAAGAACCTCCTGATGTCCACCCAGAGCCTTCCAGGTCGAATGAACATGCTGACCATGACCCGAGTATAACAGTGTAAGGAATTACCCCCTTCCCTCCCCCACCCCCTCACCTTTTTCTTTAGGATAAGAGTTAACTCCTTTTGTGTCTTCCCCCGCATACGCCTTTTGATAAAATCTTCTTCCAGGCCCCCTTTGCATGCCTGATATTAGCACTACTTCTACTGACTGACCTTCTTTCTGTGGTTTTGTATAAAAGCTTGGGAGAAAGCATGCTAATTAGCTGGAGGCATCAAACAACATCCAGCTGGATTACCAGGAGCTGCTGCCTAGACCTTAAATTTGGAAGCAGAGACTGCCTCTGGAGACACGTGCCAATAAGCAGCCAGCCTCTGTGGTAATGCTGGGGCTCATTTCCACACTCACACAGGCAGTGTCAGGTCTCAGGCTGTGCTCTGGTCATCCTGGCACAGCAGTAGGCCAGATAAATGGCCAAACGGAAGGACCTTGTGGATTTTGTATGATTTCTTTGCTTTTGTCTGTATTTTGCCCCTAAATACAAAGGGTTGAGGATCTTGGCTGAACTGTGCTTCCTCATGTATGTGTTAGAGTGAGTAACCCATCTCCAAATCAGCTTGTAAAGCAGACTGGTCTGCTCCCCCAGGTGCGTGCCATGCTCTAGGGACTGCACCAGCAGGAGCATAGACAGTAACAAGGGGTATTGCCCTATGTGCAGGGTGAAGAAGTTGCTTCAAGAAGGCAAGAGAAGTGATAGAATTGCTTATTCTATAAGAAAGTGAACGTGAGAGAACGTGGGGAATTTATTTACTACAGGTAGTTCTGGAGGAGGGGCTGAGAGTGCTGTGTTTGGGGTCGGGAGTCACCAAGCTGGACTTCCTTTGTGAGTGCATGGAGATGCGTAGTGAGTGGTGGGACAGCAGAGCGTGGAGGAGGGAGCTCAGAAAGGGATGCTGGGGAGGAAAAATCTGCAAGGAGAGAGCAATGGTGTTAGTGTCTTCTGTCCTGCTGGGACCTTCCAACAAATGGAGCTATCATGGATGTACTGCAAATACTCCAAATTGTAGCTTTTCATCAAGCAGGGAGGCAAAGGAGCTGTTCTCAGTCCCCAGGGATGTGAGTGTAAGTTAGACTGCTGAAGAAAAAAGACAGAAGACTTTGCCTTTCTCTCCAGTGTATCCCCACACACAGAGTGCCACAGGTAACCTTAGGGAATCCCTTGCCCACTCCATTCCCTCCCCAGTCCATGGCCTTCCTATGGATAAGCCCTCAGGCTTCCCAAGCCCTAGTGCTTCCAGGTGCAGTGAGCTGATCCACCCACCTGAAATACTGTACCTGTCCCTCTGCGTGTCCTTAGCCTGTGTCAGAAGCAAGTAGTGCGACGTAGGTGATTCCTCTCAACCCTCTCACTGTGGGCTAAGCAGAAGCAAACTGCTCTGCATTTGCCACAAGCTGGGACCATGCATGCAGACAACGTTTATGGCTCAGTAAATTGATCTTTAGTCTGAGCTTTTGGACAGATATGTCATCTTCAGGCATTTTCTCAGAACATCCCAACCTGAATGGCATTCTGTAGTTAGTGATCGTTAGTGTTTTGCTAGAAGTAAGAATTTAAGATATCTACCTTTATTATAAAAGAATCAAATTAACTTGATCTTACTTTCATTTGGGTGACTGTACCATTTGTTTTTTGGCTTATCCACTTGGTGAAATTGCAGAGATCAAAGTAACGGTGAAGGGAAGCCCTCAAATAATAACAAGATACAGCGTAAGGGCTGCCTCCTCTTTCATCAGATGTAACATTTCAGGGCTGGATCTTTGAAAGCATGTTGAGCAATAGTTTCTTAGAGTCTAGTTAAATGCAGTTTTGATGCAGGAATCCGTGCTAGTTTTGAGATTTTCTTTGCAGTGTATCAGTATTCGCAGGGAGGTTAGTAAGCACAAACACGCAAGAACAGAAAAAGTGAAAGAACTTCTCCCTAGACTAATGTAGACAAGTCCAAATCCAGGGTTGCTGTGCAATGGGTGCAGAAATGTGTTGGATGTGCTTCTGAGATGGTACCCCCAAGAGGCCAGCTAGCAGTCTGAAATCTAGAACAGAGGTACTGGATAAATCGTGGTTTATTGCTGTTAGGTGAATTAACTGCCATGTTTGGAAAGAGTAGCAGAGAACTGATGTTCATCAGGAGATGCATTTTTCCTTCAGCCTTGTTTTTGAAGTGATCTGTATTTTCTCTCTTCCCTCCCCTCTCCCCCCCCATATGTTTGTGAATTATCTGGCATCTTTCTAGGCATAAAAAAAGTACAGGAATACTGTATACTCTTCTGGAGGCAGGAGATTCTCCAGAGGTTGCTTCTACATCCTACAAGAATTCTGTGCTCAGTGCTACTTTTGCAGAATGTAAGAATCTTCTGTCTCGGCAGGCCCAGCTCCCTGCCGAGAGAAAGCAGCATCACTGCTCCAGAGACCCCGCGTGCAAACGAATCCGACCCATGCTGGGGAAGGTATGCAGCCAGGGAACCAGGCCTGTCCACACTGCTGCCTTGCACACCTTGTGTTCTCCTAGCTCCCTCTTCAAAGGCATTCCAAATGCTTGCTTCTTGGCTAGTGAGAACAGCCAAGAAACCAACAGAATCATGCTGCTATTGCATTTACTCGCCACGGTGGATAGGCACTAAAGCTGCTAACAGGCTTTTTCCTCCCTGACCAGGACCACTCCAGGTTATGAGGAGCAACCCCCTCTCACCACGGATAGTCACCATGAGAGCTCCGGAGCCCGGAGACACAATGACCTTAACCCGATGGCAGCCAGGTACAGTGGGACTATCCCCTCGAGAGCTCATCAACAGCTTTCAAATCCTCATCCTTTGCCATTTCTGCTTCTTGATATAGCCCTGGCTGAAATCCCAGACCTATGTAAATGTCTCCTGGGTACACTAATTAAATGGAAATGACAAGGAGAATGACAAAGGGAATATTAGGCCTAGGATTGCACCTAAATATGCTTGTTCAGATTTAATTTCAGTTATCAAATTAGTTTAGAACACTACTGAATCTCGCAGCCATCCATTATGCTGGGAATTCAGCTCATGCACAGAGGGAATATACAGACCTCTGCCATTCCCCCTAAATTTAAGAACCTATTAACAGCACGTTGTCCCAGGTTTTCCTTATTGCCAGCAGAGAGGGGCATGATACAACCTCTGCAAACTGACTACTTGTGTGAGCTGGTCGTAGCAAATAGGCATTGGCTTTATGGTCAGATTGGCTTTAATTCTTTAGCAGGTCCAACTTCAGCTCGAAAGAGAGCGCTCTCAGCGCGTATGAGACCCAGCATCCCATGCCACTGTACATGGACCGCCAGCCTTTTAACACCAGTGTGCCAGCACCTAGCCACAGGATACCATCCTACGCGGACAGCCAAGTATTCAGCACCAGAAGGTAAGGGTTTGGGGATGAGATGCAGAGAGAGTGACAGCTGCTGGCCCAGGAACTATATTTGAAAGGAACCCCGGTTCAGGTTATGTGATCATTGCATCAAGAAGTGAGACCAGGATTTTGTTCCCAGAGAAAGCAACCAGGCCAGGTCCCACAGCATCTGCAACAAAGCTCCTTTTTGGACCTGAACAGTTGGAGGTGAGATTCTGAAGATCTGGGCTGATAATTGGTCTGCAACACTGGAGAATCCTTGGCAGGCTGTGTTCAGACCACATACGTGGTGCCTGGACACTGACAGATTAGTACAGACCACATCTGCTTTTCCTCTGTAGATGCAGAGATTGAGGAACGATCTGTTTTCTGTTTCTCATGACCCTCAATGACACAAGTGACACGACAAGTTGCACACTTAGAACTACGACAGGTGTCTACGTCCATGCGATCTGAATTTGGCCTTTCAGCCCGTTTAGCATTTCTCAGAGAGCCGGTCTAACAAAGCTCTTGTTTGCGTTTGAGGCATTTGTGGACTAAGACTAGAAAAATGGGGTAGACCTTGGTTGTACTTTGTAGCCAATCATTACCCCCGGCACTGTGTGGTGCTGACACGTCTCTCTGCAGTGCCATAAACACACGCTTCATTCTGCCCTGGGGTTTATATCACAGACCAAGTGCGTGTCTTGCCCAAAGCAGGATTTGTCTCATTTTATGATGAGCTTAGCCTGTCCCTCTTACTCTTTAATGCAGCGTTGATTTGCAGTGCTTTTCAGCATTGTTTAACATTAAGTTATACAGTTGCCTGAAGCTATACTCGGGATCAGAGTGCTAATACACAATATAAACATAATCTGTGCCCCAGAGTGCTTGTAAGAGAAGAATGACCATAAGCTGTAAGCTCATTTTTCCTACTGAAAGAGCCCGAGCTCTGTCTGCATGTTAAAGCCATTCTGATAAATAAGTTCTGTCCTGGAGAAGTAAAAATGTGCAGGTCTGATAGCCAGGCGGGCCAGCTGGTCAGCAGTGCACACTTGCAGGCGGTGTATTTGGAGAGTACCGGGAGGAGAAACAATATTCACAGTGCATCCATTTATGAACTGCTTCAGCTTTATTCTCAGTAGTTAGATTTTGAGTAAGCTTTCCTAGGCTCAGAGCTTTGTGTGCATGCTACAGCTGCAAAACCAGCATGGGGGAAGCAGGAATAGCAAAAGGAGAATACATCATGGCAGAGACTGCTGAGATAAAGTATTAGTTAGCCAACGCGGGGACTCCAGTGGTTCCTGGTACAATGTAATCAGGGCTTTGTGCTTCCTTGCCAGGCCTATCCCGGATTATGAAGGGAGAGTTTATGATGGGAGAAGCAGCCCTAGGAGCAGCAGATATGACAGTGCTCTTGCCAGGGGGCACTGTGAATTTAACCCCACAGCTCCAAGGTAAGGACTCAAAGGGTGGGATCCAGACTTGTTGACCCAAAGAACATCCCCACTGATAGGTTTACTCGGTATCTGGAGAGTCCTGACCCGCTGCTTCTTAATTCCCTGGGTCTAAGCATGCTCAGTGAGTTGCTCTTTGCATGGATGGCTGTGGTGCATGGGTGATTTCAGTGCCAAGCAGGGAGGCATTCATCCAGGATTCTTGCCGCTTGTGAGAATCCCTCACGTGCTCAAGTTCATTGCTTGAGATTGTATCACTTCCTTTCATAGCTACCACTCCCTTCCCAGAGACACCACCGTGTCCATTTCCCCGAGAAGCCACAGGGTGCCGTTCTACATGGACAACTCAAACTATAACAGCACCAGGTAAATGGGCAGTCTCGATGCTTGTGGTGGAAACCTCCGTGATGCTGCTGTGGAAGAGGAGCTAGGAAGTAAAGCCAAGAGCTGAAAGAGAGAAGAATCATTTCCAGGGAGTGCATGTGTGATCTGAAGGCGCAGGACTTCTCTTAAACAGTTCCTAGCAAAAGCTACCTAGCACAGGGTCTGTGATACATCCATCTCTGGTCTCTGGAGATTTTGCCCTGAGGGTGCCAGAACAGATTGAAAGGAGATGGAATGGCTGGTTTCTGGCTATTCTCCTTTAACCAGAAATCAGCCTTGGCAGAGGCTACAGGAAAGAAGAGTGCTAAAATCAAAGAGAGATGTCAAGAGAGAAGAACACTATCTCCAGAAACCAATGATTAAATGACTAAACCGGTCCCAGAACAAGACTGTTGGAAGGGGTAGGAGGGTACCTCTTGTGGAAAGCTTTCTGCAGTCCTTTTTGGTGGTGTCAGTCCATCCAAGTGCCGCCTGACACTGTACAGAGGCACCAGTGTAGGTCTCAGTGTTGGATCTATTAAGGGGGAGTGTCTTGAGGGTGCGAGCAGGAGGCACGAGATCCTTGGATAGCCTACGGCTGGCTTCAGGCAAGACCAGCTTCATCCCTTCCAGGCAGATTAAACAGGTCTTGTTGCTGAGGGGGTAGGCAGAGCTGTTTTCTGAAGATGTTCTTGTAGCCATGATTTTTGCACCTTCCCTGCTCCAGCCGTTGAAATAATTAAGTTGGGGACAGTTATGTTGGACCATGGCCCGTATGTCCCCTTCCCCTCCTCTCCAGCAATATGCCACGGGCTGTTTCTTTGTATAGCTGCTTCCGTTCAGTCTACGTGATTCACTTCTGGTTTGTGCTTATTTGAAGATCTCATTTGATCTGTTCTCCCATGGCCCCATAAATGAATGTTTTCCAAATCGCTTCTACACATAAGAATTACTGATACGTGGCAGGTATAAAAAGAGGAAGGAGCCTCTTTGATCCGCAGTAAAGATGAATTCATCTGAGTGGTTAAGGGTTTTAATTCCTTCCCAAATCACCCTCCTAACGGTAGCTGTAGGTCCTGGCTGCCAGCTTGGATCACATTATGGCTCACGTTTCCAGTGCCCACAGACTTTTCTCTCTCTCGCCAGGCTTCTCTCAATTTCGAGCGAGAGGATGTGCGCTCCGATGGCCACCTTACCCTACAACAGCCCCGTGGCCTCCGGGTACCAGCCTGATGCCAGCTCTGCCGGGTAAGGAGCAAGGGGTGGTCACGGTCCTCCAGCGCTGCAGGTTTTGCAGGCAGCTGTCCTGTTTGGTGGAGATAAGGCAGGCTTTGCTGCATGGCCTCTGGACCGAGGGATGCTTGTCAGTCTTTTCTAGCGAGGAGCACAGTGGTGGGATTTGTAGTTTCCACGCACTCCATCTCAAAGATGGAAACTGCTGCACGGATTTACACAACTGAGGGAGGTGTCTCAAACTGGTGAGAGGGCAGCGTAATTGGCAGCATTTGGGTCCTGGTCTCGCCACAGCCTGCTCATCGCACCTAAGTCGGGATACTCTGGTCTGAAACACAGACACATGGAAAGGGTTTATGCTAAGTTACAAAAAAAAAAAAATAAATCTTTTATTTCCTTAGCTGTGACATGGCTTAGCTTAATCATAGCTTAAAGGCAGCAATGAAAATGAACCATGGAGAAAGAGCCTGATTAGTTCATTTCATGGCTCTGGGAAGAGAGCCGGTGGGCACGGTGTCTCCCCTCGCTCTGTGACAGAGCTCTAGACAGATGGACAGATGGGGGCATGTCATTTCGAAATCAGAATTTTAAAGAGGGAGAAATATGCAAGAAAGGTCATCTCTGCAAGAAAAAGCATCCCACAGACAGACTGGTAGCAATTTATAATGCATGAGAGCTCTGGAGATATTCCAGTGACAAAACAGTCGCTGTAAGTAGCGCTGTGCCAGTCGGGTTTTAATGTTAAAGGACAGAACAACAAGCTCTGTAAATACGTATTGTGTGCATAATCCTGACATGATTTGAAAAAGACTTAGCCCTGCGAAACAGAGGATAACTGGATGAAAGAGTTGTATTATCCATCCCATTCTTTCTAATTAACTTGATTTGTTTTGGTGGGTTAATTAGAGGGGCATATTAGGTGTTATTTAGCAGGAACGCTGGATACTCAGTGTTTATTCGAGAACAACAGCATCTCGCTGTGCCTTTTCACACCCATGTTACGTGTCCAAGTGCACACATGTGGTCCCTTGTGCTGTCTCTCATTAGTCGCAGCCTTTTCTAATGCAAATGCTCCTCATTTTGTTTCTATCTGCTTCTAGAAAAGGCGTCCTCTTTGTGAAGGAGTACGTGAACAGCAGTGAGCTGTCGGCCTCCCCGCGCTATGGCAGGTATGAGGAGTGTCCGGAGACAGCCATGTGCCTGTCTACGTGTGCAAAGCAACAGCGTGCAGCTCTGCTGGCTCACACACCGAGCAAGCTCCCGAGCTGGAACCATTAGCACTGACTCAGCGTGGCACCGTGCCTGAGCTAATTAGCCCTGGAGGGATTATTACGCTGGGTGGGCAAAGAGTTTTGCTAAGGCAGCAGTACGGTTTTGGGGACCTAGAGAGATCTCTCCACAGTGCTGCACGGTGCTGCCTGGTCCCACTGCAGTGACAGGAGGACCTGTGTCCGACAGCCCCTTGGGGAGGGGTTAATCTCCCCTTCTGGATCAGCTGTGAGGTGGGTGATGGGGTCAAAACACTTTGCTGCAGTTCCATGGGCTGCATGTTTGGCACACACAAAAAAGGTTGGAACTGGGGAAGAAATGTGGAGTTTGAGGGTTCTCTCTCAGAAGTCTTTTATGAGTTAGAAAAGGTAGAGAGGTGCCACTCTGAAGCTTAAAATCTTCAGTTCTGCTCACGGGTAACTAAATTAAACTACTTCAGACTGACACCAAGGTGACTGAGAGCAGAATTTGGCCCTAGGTACATCATGCACTGATGTGGCAGCCAGTTAGCACCCAGTTCACTGCCTCCCTGCTGACGTTTATCCTCCCCCGGTGCTGTGCTGGCATTGCTGTGGGGGCTGATGACGGACTCCATAAATCTCTCGCCTTTCCCACAGGTCTGCAAAAGCAGACCTCAGCAGCCAGAGATGAGCACGCTGCTGCACCGCCTAAAAAACCACAGGCAAGCAGAAGGCAGAGGGGGAACGCTCAGCTAGGTGAGGCTGGGGATGTTTCTCGCCTTCTTCTGGCTGGCAAGGAGTAAGTGGGTGGCAGCACGTGGCTGGAAACGCACTGGAGGAGGGATCTTCCTATCTTTTCTACTGGCTTCTCTCTGCTTGTGCCACCTCCCTTGGCTGCAGGCTCAAAGGGGCCTCGTTTCAGGGTACGTGCCCTGGTTTCCCAGCCACGCTGCCCACATCCTGCCTCTCGCTGCGGTGACAGCAGCAGCCAGACACATTTTTCGATGCTGTGACATGGGTGCTCGGGCCACCAGCTCTTGGCTGCCCTTTTGGCCTGCCCTTGGGGATAGCCATTCCGTGCAAACCTCCTGGCAGCTCTGACAGCAGCACCGTGCCTTCTGGCCCACCCGTGATTGTGGTACGTGTATGGAAGCAGGGTCCAGCCACCCCTAGGCAGAATCTGCAGCACGAGTGCAGCAGAAGTGGAAATACCTCTGCTGACAGCCCAGCTCTGTCGGTCACCGTGGCCCTCCTTCCTACTGAAATGTTTTTCAGCTCTCCCTAGGAAGGACTGTCCTCACCAAGGAATGGACAGCTGGGGCATTGCAGTTAGGACTCCAGGTTAATGATTAAGGGTTCCATCTGCAATGCTCTTCCCGTGTATCGCTGTCAAGTGCTGACATTTCCTTCTGTCTCCAGTGGCAGCCTTGTAGATTTGGCTGATTCAGAGAGAGCAGCCTACAGCCACCACAGCTACCTGTCCAGCGCTCCTCCGCAGAGGTAGGACAGTTTGGGACTGCGTGGGGGTTTCAGCAAACTGTTAAACAGGAATAACTTTAAGGTTTTTAGAATATTGGTATGTGAGCGGTGAAATAATAGCATATTAATAGAAGTTTAAATGATCTTCAGAAAATGAAGCAACATTTACTTAGAGCTTTGTTCTGGTCTCTGCATCCCTGGGCTATTCCATGCCCCTCTGTGCTGTCACTTGGCACAAACACGTGTAGAAGCAGGTATCTGGTGCAGAGCAGTGCTGGTGTTAAGAAACTGCTGCTACTGGGACTAAAACTATTGTGGGGACTATATAGATGGGACTAAAAACTATTGTGTTAGAGGCTCCATAGTGCAGGAATTCACTTCTCTGTTCCTTCACAGGCCCAGTGAACCTGTTTGTACTTACTGCAGCCGTGAGATCCGAGACTGCCCTAAGATCATAATAGAGCATCTTAACATCTACTGCCACGAATACTGCTTCAGGGTAAGAAGCCTTTCTGCTGACCGCCTTCTACGTGCTGCTGTGAAATGGGGTGGTGGGAGGAGGAATTCTGCACATTTTGTCCTCAGACTTTGTGTAGAGTATAGAGGCTGTGCTAAATGCTTGCACCCACGTTGGAACAAGAAATGATGCAGTCACAGGTGTTGGTTGTGTCCCCAAAAGTTTTTCATCTACTCAAATGCGTATCAGAACAAGGAGGATTCTTCGCTGTCGTCTGGTAGAATAGCAGCATGGTCTTTCCTCGTGTCCCTGGGGTAGACTTGGTGCTTTGTGGCCTCTGTTCCTCAGCACAGGGCTTGCTGAACCTTGCAAACTTTGCAAAATTTACAGGTGAAGACAGGGGAAATGGTGGGTGTGAGTGGAGGAAGCCTGCAGCGGCAGTCGTCTGTCGTAGGAAAGTTTAGTCTCAAAGGTCTCTACTTTGGCATCTTCACACTTCATAAAAAGGCTCAGATGCTGTTCATTTCTCTGCCCCCTTCGTACTGACATTAACTCGTGGTGCTTTGGTCGCTGTCCAACCACCTTGTTTTCCCTTTGGCAGTGTGGAATTTGCCACAAAGCGATGGGAGATCTTCTGGATAAAATATTCATCCACCGGGACATTGTCCACTGTGACAAGTGCTACGAGAAACTCTTCTAGGTGAGTGCCCCTTTACGGTGTCAGCATAAATGGCTCGATGAGAGAGCTTATGGAGTGTTTAATGAGTGAAGAGCATTTAAGCCTCGTAATTACTGGGTTTTCCTGGGGGTTTTTAGTGGGAAGTAATGACCCTTGTTGCAGAAGTAGCTGGAAACATGCTCCAGCAGGCCCCAGGGATTTCAGAGCCAGAATCTGGGGTCACAACATGACAGACAGGCTGTGTTAGCCTCACTTGGGGGAGGCAAGTGGAAGACTGGCTGGAGCGATGAGAGAAATATCCCTCAGGGGATAAGAGTCCTCTCTGAGAGCAGGTTGTGAGTTCCCCCTCCTGTCCTGGGCTAACCTGCTTTATGTAACGTTCCTTTGAGGTGAGCCCCTCCCAGGAAAACCAAAGAGTTGTACGCTCTGTTGGCAAAGCAACAAGGAATTAGACCGGATATAATTTTGTTTTGTCTGATAACCTGGATGAGGTGGGAGTTGCCACAGTGGCAATCAGAAACCCTGCTGCTGCACTGAGACTATGAAAAGATGTCTCTCTTCCTTCCCCTGCCTTGTGATGGAGAGTTGGGAGGGAAAGAGGCACCTGCCTCTCTGCATACACGGCTGCTTTGTTCATCCCTTGATGTGATGTGACTGGCTGGCTTTTTTCATCCCCTTCCTGCATGTTCGTCTGCTCCACTGACC
Source organism: Oxyura jamaicensis (assembly GCF_011077185.1). Classification (NCBI taxonomy): domain Eukaryota; kingdom Metazoa; phylum Chordata; class Aves; order Anseriformes; family Anatidae; genus Oxyura; species Oxyura jamaicensis. Next base: position 15,211,229 of record NC_048896.1, on the reverse strand, counting down.
TCCGTAGTGCAGTGTTTTGTGTGCTGCTCATCTCCCCTGTTCACCTTCTCTTTATTTGCTTGCAGGGTTTTGCAAAGCTGGAGAAGGCAGCCAGTGACAAGTCCTCAGCAGCACATATATGAATACATCTACCAGCTCCTGACTGGCTAAGATAGCAGAATTCCTGCTCCCCCTTCCTGAAGTTATTTTCCCTCTCAGTGCCTCATCACAATGAATGAGTTTAACATCCGCTAGCTTATGCTGTCAGCTGCACGCAAGACAAGTGCCAATGTTAACAAGATAAGGCAGTGTCATCTACAAAAGATAAGTGGGCTGATTTTCCAAAGGTGCTGAGCCCCTCCACCTGTCTTTAACTTCATTAAGATTCCAGAGCACTCCTGTGCTGGAAATCAGGCAGAGCTCTTTAGATCTATGTAAGCTAATTGCAAGAAACCTTTTCTGATTTTTTTTTCTTTCGTTTCTGCAATCAGGCTGCAGCTTAGTGTGTGTCAGCTGGCACAAAGCAAGCAGATCCGAGAACTGTTAAATACTAGATTTGGATTCTTGGGAAGGTTTGAATTTAGCTCCTAGCAAAAGCCTATTTCTGCTTCTTTTACCCCCAAATTCTGCCTAGAAATAGCTTCTGCCTGATTTCCGTTTGCTTTCCATGGGCTTTCAGGAGCACTTGCAGACTCACTTTACTCTAATTGGGTGTCAGCTTTAATTTCCCTTTCCTGCCTACTCCCTAGTGGATTCCTTCAGCAGCATGTGTGTCTGCTGTCTGTTTGGGAAGATAAGCTACCAGGTGAAAGAGTGTTAACTTGGCCTCTGATGGTAGGTGTCCAATGGCCATATAAAACGTGCCAGGGAATCGGTGTCTCAATTGGCTCTCCTGACAAGGAACATTGCTTGACTGAAATCTGAATTTTTCCTCCACCTTGCAAAGGCTTGCTGTGATGCCTCTTTTATTGCTCTAAGTTATTTACATCTCAAATGCTCTCACAAAAATGAACTTCTAGCAGGTGCTGGACATGCTAAATGTCAGAAATGCATAATTTTAGCCTTTAATTCAGATGTTGAGAGGGTAAGAAAGTTGAATATGGAAAGCTGAAAGTCAGCCTCTGTGCCTTTAAATGTACACCACTGAATGTAACTCCATGGAGTTACTGTTTTTTTTTCTTTGAAAGCATTAGGAGTATCTGTAGAGCACACAAATCAGTTCTGTAGTAGCTCTTACATGCCAGCCGGTGATGGCAAAAGCTCTAAAGCAGACTATTGTTAGACAGATAATTCTTTATGCTCTTAGTGATGGAAGTTGGCATGCATGCAAAAGCTTAGCAAGTTACTGTTTTTATGGCACCAGTGCTACATAGCGTTTGGGGTTCTTTTTAGGCCACTGTACCATTTATTTGAATAAAGTGTAGGCATGACCTTAAAAGCACTCCACAAGGGGAACTCCAGTGAAACCAGTAACGGCTCTGCTACTGGCAAGCTTCAGGGCGAGACCATAACGTTGTGTCTGACAGGGACTGGGGCAGCTCTATCCTCAGTGTGTGGTACAACAGGGGCCTCAACAACCCTCCCCAACCCCATTACACAGCGATGGACACACAGGCATGAGATTTTCAGAAATGCCAACTGATTTTGGCTACCGCTGTTTCTCAGTCACCAAGATGTTACAGAGCTGATACTTCCTGAACAGAAGAGGGTCACAAAGGGTCTGATCTCCCCACACAGCTCACTTCCAAAAATCACGGCCTATAATTACAGCTGCCCTTTGAGGAGATGATCTGCAGAAATAACATCTTCACCCACGCTGGAGCTCCTGGTGGGTGCGTGGCCTTCTGGGGAACAGGTTTTGTCCACTGTATGTTTTGCATCCTCTTTTCATTGCTGTAATTCCCTTGTAGCAATTGTGTAACTTCAGCATCCAGCTCTAATAAACATTCACCTCTCAGGTACAGCCTGCTTACTTGTGTCACCATATAACAGAGCTCAGCGTGGTTTTTTCTTTCTCTTTTCTTCTCGGGGGCCTGAGGCCATGACCTGAAGTCACTGCTTTACTGGATGACCTGAAGTCACTGCTTTACTGGAGGGGGAGGCACTGAGGATCACCAGCCCGTGAGGGGCTGGGCTGGGTCTGCCTCAGCAGATTTATGATCTGATAGCCACACACATGCAAAAACGGGCTGCTAGCTGGGCAAAAGGGAGCCTGGGTCCACACGGCACCGTTTGAAGTGTGACGAAAAGCGCTGGGTGAATTTATTTCTGCCGTAGTGGCCGCTCCCAGCGGTACTGCCTCATCCCTCACCCACCTCATGATCCTGGGGGGGGGGGGTTTCCAACCTTAATGATTATATGATTATACGGTCTAGAGGGAGAGAGCTGCCCTCCCCATCACAAAAGCACTGTCACGGATCCCTTCATGGCATCCCCCCCTAAAAAAAATAAAAAAATGCATCAGCCAAACCGAACCACCAGCTTATTCTAAAAATAATAACGCTTATAGGACGTGCCTTGAAGAATCGCCAACCACCCCTCTCCCATCTACCCTCCTGCACAAAAATGAAGTGAAACGAGTTGAAGACACGAATCCGAAAGCGTTTTATTTGTCCGCAAACGCCGCCCCCCCCCCCCCCCCCAGGGGGCCTCCCCCCCCCCGCCCCCGTGGGGACCGCGGCAACCTGAGGGGGGCCGGGGCCGCGCGCGCGCCCCCCGCAGCCCCACGCACGCGCAGAGGGCGGGAAGGCAGCGGGCGCGCGCACGGCGCGAGGGAAGGGGGCGTGGCCGCGGCCCGAATGCGCGCGCGGCCCCCTCCCCTCCCGCCCGGCCCGCGGGGCTCCGACCAACGGTCGCCGCGGAAAGGCGGCGGGACCGGACCGGATCGGGGCGGACCGGAGCGGGACGGGGCGGACCGGACCGGACCGGACCGGACTAAAGCGGAGCGGAGCCTCCCCGCGGGCACCGCCTGAGGTAAAAGGGCGGGAAAATGGGGGGGGGTCGGGGCTGAGGGCCCGGCTCGGCCGCGCCCCGCCGCCCTCACGGGGCTGGGCTCCCCCTGCCCGGCTGCTTCGTGGGGCTCCCCCCCAGCCGCTCGGGGTCCCCCGGGGAGCCCCTTGTGGCCGGGAGGTCTCGTCCGGGGATGGGTGAGGGAGCGCTGGGTGCCCGCCGGCGGCGTGTGGGCTGTGCTGTGCGCTCAGCCCCGCGGCTGGTCCTGCTGGAGCCACGCCGCCGCCCTACCCCTTGGCGTGGCACGTAGGAAATAAAGAACTGACAGGATTTCTGTCAGAAATGGGGAGAAAAGGGCCAGCGGCGTGCTCCCCGGGGCCGCTCTGCTGCGGGTACCCAAGCAGGAGCCGGTCGGGGTTTGATCCCGGTGCGCTTTGTGCGCTCGGTGTAACGTGTGGTGATCGCCCTGCCGCCGGCCGGGGGCACCGGCACCAACCCTTGGCAGGCGGCGGAGGAAGGAGGAAGAAAGAACAGGCAGGCTCCAGCCGCCCAAATCCCGGCGTAAATGCAGCCGCAGCACCTGCAGCAGAGCCCTTCAGCTTCCAGGTGGCCGTGCCCTTCAGCTTCCGTGCCCTGCGGCCCCCTCCTCTGCCATCCTTCTGCGAAATAGGATTTATTTATTTATTTATTTTTAGGGGTGACCGGCTTACTTGCTCCACGTAGCATTAATCTCCTCTCGGGGGGGCTTTTCGATGAAGACTCGGTTCGGAAAATAAACTGAACGCTGAGGTAAACGGCTAGCGCAGGGGAAGGGCCGGCGTTGGCGTGGCTGTGGGGTGCGTGCTGCCAGCGTGCACCCCAAGCAGCCCGATACCGCTGAACGCAGCGCTCTGAAGCATCCCGTTACGGTTAAACGGGCCGCTTTATGGCTTCCCGGAGGCTGGGACGCGGCTGCAGGCTGAAGCTGCCTGAGCCGCGGGTCCCTGCACGCTCCTCGGCCCCCGCAGCCACCCGACGAATTGTAGTGCTCCGGGTGAGGAAGGCAAAGAGATGGCTGCCTTCTGTAAGGCTTACTGGAATATGTCGTCTGCGGTGGGATTTGTTTCCCTCTATTCTCTTTGCCTTGTTTTTGCCTGCATTCACATCTTGCTTCTGTGTCTTCAATGACGACAGGAAGATACACCAGCAAAGACACGAGTTATGCTTATTTTCACGTACCCCAGTAACTGTAGTTCCTGTCTGTAGGCATTGATGCCTAGTCAGACCTTGATACAAGTTGATACAGAAACAAGTGTTTTTGTGCGTGTTTTGCAGGATAAACCTGGTAGCAAACAAAGGATGTTTTTACCATTTTCTTAATGCTATCATTGTCTGACGTCAGTACCTCGTTAATTATGTTTCCTGACTTTGCTCAATCAGTATTTTTTCCTCGTGTGTTTTGGTTGTTACCAGATGGGAACTAAACTATTGTGCATGATTAAAGTAGGCTCCTTTTATACGGCCTGATTTGTAGCATAAACATTGCATACCCAGGTGTTTAAAAGAGTAGGTTTTTTTGCGTTGAAAGTCTTTATACTGATGCATTTGTTCTTTTTCACTAAATTTTGATTGAATTCAGTCACCTCGTACCCCAGTACCATTAGCATATGTTTACGAAAGTCGACGTTTTTGGTGGTTTAAGTTTTTTGTTTAGAATATCGTGTGTCTTTACAGAGCTCCCGTACATTTGTCGTGTCTTGCAGTGAAGCCGAACGTTTTGGATGATGGTAGTTCCTGGGAGCGCCCCGCTCATACAGCAGGATCATGCTCTGGAGCCTGGCTTAGGGCGAGACTCAACGGAGAATTCTGCCATGGGCCCCGACACGGAGCCGGCATCCGAGGAGGTTGGCCCGGAGCTGGAGGAGGTGCGGAAGCTGCAGGAGCTGGTGCGGAGGCTGGAGATCCAGAATCAGCACCTAAGAACGAGGAGCCGCAGGAGCTTGCTCGGGACCACGCAGAGCGAGATCCACACCAGCGTGGATAACCATGACTCTGGTCTCAATGGGATGGAAATAAATAACAGCATCAATGCTATAACCGAGAAGCAGGAGTTGCAAATAATGGCAGATCTGCACAACAAGTTAAGCAAAATCAGGAAGGAGGAGGGAGAGAACAATTGCTTAAAAAAAGACAAAGATGCCCAAATGCAATATAGTTGTAACAGTGCCACTGAGGAATTGTCTTCCAACACGTACGAGGCGGAAATGAAGACTGATGATAACGTTAGGCGTTCTTCACGTGTGGATGGGAGTAATGGCACAGAGCTTATGGGAAACTTGGTCGTTGCAGGTATTGATTCCTCAGTTAAAATACACGAACAAAATCCAAACGAAAACTGCGGAGATGTAGAAAGTCTTTTGAATAACACAGCTCTGGATGAAGTGAAAGTGTTAGAACTCGAGAACTGCAATGAAGAGGAAGATAGCTGGTATGTATCTTGAAACTTTGCTCATGCGTAGAACTCGCACTGCTGCAGTTCCAAGTTTCTGTGTTTAAACATATTTTTTAAGGATATGAAATGCTTTGATTTTTAGCAGGAAGAAAGTGCCTGACGTTATTGATTGCTGTTATTTTTAAGAACACTGTGCCAGAGCTTTTTTGTCCCTGAAGGAGATAAACTGTAAGGCTTGTCCTTCTCCTTACTTGCTGAAGCTGCTGGAGCACGCGTAGAAATCCTCCTTTCCTTGTTAGTTCATTAACACACGCAGAAGAATGGATTTTTAATCTTTGTACATAAGCGTCAAATGTTGTATTTAAAATAAGTATTTAGCAAAACACAGTCTGAGGTCCTAGAGCATCTGGAATTTGTGGCTTTCACTAATATTTCCAAAGAATCTATTTCCTGAATATGGTTTCTTTGCAGTTAACCGTTTTCTTTTGTTTAGCGACATGATCTGAAACAGATCAATGATGTCATCCTTAACTGACCTTACTTTGTAGGACTCCACCAGCAGCCTCGTTTACAGCTGGCTGTATAAATCAGCAGATTAATTTCCCTTGGCCTTCCAAAACTAGTTAAAGTTTGAGGCTAATTCCAGCTCATGCAATAACTGGGACTGGCGATTTTATCCAGAGTTCTTAAAATTAAGACTTTGTAGGATAGCCTCAGGGATCTACAAATTGTGTTCCAAACTTATTTAGCTGGAGATTAATCTGGCAGTGAAGATAGCATTCCAGAATGGCTACTAAATACAAAACAAGCCATAAAATCTAAAAATCCATTAGCTGTTGCAAGCGAGGGTAAACTTCTGTTTGTAAATGGCATGGAGCTCAGTAACTTAGTGATGTCAGCTCAAATCTATTTTTTTTAAATTATTTAAAAAACAGGGAAAGCATTTTTCTGATGGCAAAATGAGGGAAGACTGCTTTTCAGCATTAGTTAGCTTTGGAAATGAATTCATAAAGTTAGAAGTGCTCTTCAAAATTGATTTATCATGTGCTGGTTTTTTGTTGTTGTTTTCTTTAATTTTCCCTGGGCAGTCAGAAAGTTCTCCTGAACGCCTTTTCCCGGCTTCAGCTGGTACATGTGACTCCTCATTTGTTTGTAACTGCTACTGACAGTCATGATGCAAGCCTCGTTTGGACACCCGAATACTGCTTCTAACTTGATCACTGAAAATCTAGCATACCTACAAAGCATTTTGAACGGATTTATTAAAAAAAAAGGGGTGGGGGAAGGGGATGTATTTGACAAGCTCGAATATTTAACAAGCTGGTAATCTTCCTTATTTCCAGTCTTTCATATATGCTTATATAGCCTACAACATGAGACATTCTTCAAACTGGGTTGTCTTGATAAAGAAACCAGACACAGCTGGAGATTTATACGGGCAATGAATACTGTGAAATGAAGCCAAGAGAGATTTTGCACTCAGAGGCTGAGTTTATTAATCTCGCCTTGAGTTGGTGGCTAATAACGTCGTTCTTCTTTACCAAGTACTGAAAATGAGGAACTAATAATGGATGTAGAATTAATAGTGCATGCCCGTGCTTAGTGCCAAGTATCCGAAATTCACTTTGCAAGAACATCTCGTATGCTGTCTGTGCAGATATTCTCAGGTTCCTATCAGCAATAGCCAGATAACAGTGGTTATGTGGAAGTTGTTGTTTTTGTTTTTCTTTTTTAAAAAAAAAGAAGAAAAGCTTCTAATGCTATACGGATTTAGGATCAACTTTAATAAGGTGGCTTTGCTGACTGGGGGGGGATTTTGGACTGCCTGGACAGAAGTAATAACTAAATATGTCAAGCAGCGCATTAGTCAAAGCAAATAGCTTACTATATTGTCATAGTTGCAGTCTTTTTTAATACCATATGTATGGGGAAAAAAGCAGTAGGAAATATTGAAGATAATCTTGTAAGCACATCTTTGCCACTTATGATTTTTGGTGGTCTCTGAGAAGCGCCCTGCGGCTTGTGTTCCCCTCTCAGTGCCGAGCTGACAGGCTGCTACCGGCCCCGACCTCCTCAATACCTTCTGGTAGGTGGGATGATGCTCCATACCATAAAGAATACCGAGAGCTTATGTTGCAGTTTTCTGAAACATGAAACAGTTTCAAATATGGAATGGGGAAAAAAATAGCATTTAAAGCGAGAGGCTGTAGTTCTTATATCCTCGTGTCACGTCTTCAATTTTAAGAATACGCCCAAACTGGAGGGTGGCCTTGTGTTGGTGCCCTCGTGATTTGAAGGGTTTGAAACCTCCAGCAAAATCTCCTGTGTGGATTTTTGCCACCTGAGCTAGCAGCATGCAGAGTGCCAAGGGGGAAGCACGATGGAGTGCAGAGGAATTGCCACAGGTCTCTGCATGCACAAGTAGAGTCTGGGTTCCTGCACCACTGAGAATACTGTTCCTTGGTTCAGACAGCGGGTGTTTCTGTGCTAACAGTGCAGCTTCCCTCGGTTCCAGCAAGACCTGGTGTCTCGTGTGCTGCTCTTAAAAACAAGGGTGCGACGAATGAGCTCCCGTGAAACATGAGGTACGGCGTCACAGGCGGTAACGGTACTCTGCGCTTCTTTGGTGTCTGTCCCTTGACTTGCTTCCTTAGGTCGCTTTCTCAAGTAGCTGTTCAACATTGTAAATATCCTCGAGACCCAATTGAGGGCAAGTCAGCTTTCCACACTGTCCAACTCAGCAAGATGCTTGGCGTAGGCTTCAGTGGTCTCTGCCCCATATTAGATTCCAGCTCAGTCCCTTGTGGCACGCTTCTGTGCACATCAGCTCCTGAGCTGGTTGTAGAAAGGCAGAAGGGAGCCGACGGGATACATTTGCAGTCGTCCTGCCTCGTTTGTCATTCCTGCAAGCTCCCTGCGTGGAAGAATTAAGTTACAGTTTTCTGTGAGCTTAGTTTGATGTGCTTCACGTGGTGATTTGTATTCAGCATTTCGTTATGCAGACCGCTGCTGCTTGTTTGGTGCCTTGCAAATTGTCAGTTATCTTTCCTGGTAAGACTTAGGCGAGAGGATTTGGGTTTGGAATTAAGATGAAATGATTCAAATTCCACCCACCTCTGCAACACAAAGCGTTCCTGTTGCTGTGGCATTGCATGAAAGAGAGAGAGAAAAATGGTCAAGTATTGGAGAAGCTGGGCTTTGCTCGTTCTCCTTGTTAACCAGATGAGACGATTTTTATCTCCATCCCCCCTAACGCCTGTTTTTCTGTTACTGGGATGAGTACCAGCTCCTCCATCCACGCATTGCCTTGAACAGCTTCCCTTTTTCCCTTGGAAGGAAAGAAGAGGCCTTTGGACATGTCTCCCCAGTAGTGATACTGCTGTTGTTTGAGGTCATCTTTAAGCTAAAAGTTTTGCATCCCTGGGGCTGAAGCTAAACTGCCAGCAGGTTAACCTGGGGCTGCAGGTAGACTTCTAGGTGTGCTTTTCTGCCTTAAACCTAACAATCAACTCAAACCTAACAATCATGCAAATTCAACAAAATCTTTAGTTTCTTTAAAATTGTTCTTTTTTGAAGAAGCTGTAAAATGGGTGTCTACATGAATGTACAAATCTACTCAGCCTTATATCCTGTTATTTTTAAATTCTGTGGGGTGAAGAGAAGAATGAATCCCTGTGCCACTCAGGTGAATCCTTGTGTGGCTGTTTCATCCATGTCTTGCAGGGTTTCTATCCCCAAAATCATGTCTTCCCACTGAACGCAGGCTGTGCCACCATCACCTTTGTGCCGTGTTGTCTCCTGTTTGAACCCAGGATCCCCACACAGCAAGGAGGGACCCCTTGAAATAATCTTTGAGCCATCCATATGCCTGGTTCCTACAAATAAATTGCTATTTAGGAGCTTCCTTGGAGCGTGTGTTTTCAGCGTTAGCTCTGGCTCAAGTTTTATGGTGTTTAATTCAATACACTGCAGGGTATCTTCGCTGTTAACTTGTGCCGTGACAGATGGGAATGAAGCTTCTGGAGAAGTCCCACCCAGCGAGGGGTTCTGCACAGAATTCAGGTCTTACACCAAAACTGCATCCTGGAAACGTGACATCTTCCCCCTCTAAGCTGGGGAAGAGCTCTAACTGCCTTCCCTCTCTGGACTCGCTTTGTTTCAGAGGCCTTGCAGTGGTTCTCCAGGGATCTCCCATTGCCAACAAGGACATGATCAGCGACAGTAACTTGCACGGTGTTAGTTTTTCAGACAGGTTAGCTTATGAAAAGCTGCTGGAGGTGTTTTTAACACTGTATCAGCTAGCTCTGTGGCATTAGTGTACTGATGACTTACCAAAACCATTTCCCCATGTTCCAGCTTGTTTTAGCAGCCCTTTGTGTTAGCTGTAGGAAGCCGTTCCGATGTCTGGGGCAACGTCTGACCCGCTGTGTGCAATGCTTGGGCAGAGGAGCTCCTTCAAAACCCTTCTGTGCAGCTCTAAGGCAATGTTGCCATCAGCAGCCTTCAGTGCTGGTAGTTGCCAGTGCCCGAGTGGAGTTAGCAGGAAGGAGAGCCTACCGGCTTGTCGGACGCTTGCGTGCAAAATGCAGCCTTCTGGTTTCAGTTGCTTTTGATGGGGGAAGCCTGAAATGCCGGGGTTTGTCCAGAAGCACAGGAGATGCTCGCTGAGGGTTCCCTCTGAAATGAGGGGTGGGCAGGGGGCTGTCTGCTGGGCCTCGGGGGGGCTGCAGCAGGAGCGGTGCTGCCCAGCTCCCCGATGGGACCCATAGGTGCCCCTAGCTCTTACAGACGGGTGGCCGTGTCAGGAGGTTAAGTTAATGCGGTGTTGGAAGCTCCTCCGACTTAGTGCCTCAATTCTTGGTGGTTTGTTCAGCAGGATTAGTCACTAGAGAGACATAAAGTGGTGCTGCCTCTGGGATCTGCTGCACACTCGTTTTTTCCTTTCTCTGGTTTCTGTTTCTTGGAAATGAAAGCTCAAACTGCTCTTTTAGGTAATGCTCTACTGCTTGTGTTTGAGGAGTGTTTTCCATGGGGATTTTCTCCTTATTTCTTTCGTCTGTCATTTCATGGACTGCGTATATATATGTATTCTTTTGTTTCTGCTCTTGCTTTCCACAACACTCCGTTACTGATATTTCTGTTCAACAGCGGTGTTAGATTTGAGACTGGGAACTGCAGCAGCACAGTAATAAATCTGAAAATCCACCCTCTCTGAAGGCTGATATGTAAAGGAAAGGCAAATGAGTGCATGGTGTGTTTGAAATGCTTGCTTTATAGAAGAACTTAGCTGCCTTCTTAGCGCTGTGGAAGTGTACCTTCTAAATTGTCCTAAACACGTTTAGCTACCCCAGGTTTCCGTCTCCTTGTGTCGGTGTGTAACTCAAAGCTTCCCAAATCAGCATAATGTATGGCACTTTGGGTACCGCTCCAGCTACTGGTGCTGAGTGCCTGTAGGTGATGTGTAATAAACCAAGCTTGTGTCATAACAACCGGGGTTCATTGTATTTTCAATTTAACTTACAAGTGTATTAATTAGAGAAATGGGGCTGCAGAAAGTTCTCATCGTATGAGCTACAGGTTGCCTTGTGTAAATATTCTGCAAGATTACGACCTTAAATTTTCAGTCACTGCTTTTGCTCTTACAATTGATCTGATGCGTTACTAAATTGTAAAGAAGCTTTTTTTTAGTGAAGAGTTCAATTTAAGAAAGTTGTCATAGTGTCGTCTAGATTCTTTTTGTTTGTTTGTTTTCTCTAAGGAGGTATTTTCTAAAACAAACAATAGTGGCTACTGGCTCTTGTGTATCCTGTAACACTTCAAAATCACTAGAGGGTGTTTTGCTGTTAGTGCATTGGAATAAACTGCAAAGAATGCCACAGATTTATTTTTGAAATACTTTTTCTTCCATTATTCTTAAGGGAAGAAAAACCTCATGTTGTGCTCGCTGCCCAGCCAAACCCCCTTGCCTCTTACCAGAGGTGCATTTCACAAAATACTTGACAGGGAAAGCAAAATGCGTACAGAGTAAGGAGAAACTAAGGATGCATGGTGTGAGGTTTTCCTCACAGAAGCTGTAGAAAATCTTATTCATATTTAATGAATGACACAGCAAATCCCCAATATATCAAACTGAGAGTAGATACCTGCCCAAGCGTCTACTTCCTGAACTCTGTATGAGGCCTTGGAGCTATTTAAACAACTGGTTAATTTTCATTTGTGGTTTGACAAAAGAAAATATTCAAAGCATAACTTCTTGCTGTTTTAAACAGAACGTGCTTGCTACCAAAAACTGCTGAGCTGTAGGAACAGAGTGCAAGGTAAAGCTTATTCAGGAAGCAGGTATTTGCTAAACCCCAAAGACTTTGGCTAAACCCCAAAGACTTAGAAACTGGCAGCCTTGTGCACGCTGAATGGCATGCCTGAGTACATTTTTTCCAGTGATTACTGGATTAAGTTATCCTGACAAATCAAACATGCTCACAGGGTGAAACTACCAGAAACAAAACCCTGCGTATTTGGAAACAGAGCAGAGTGAACTTTGTCACAACAACCTCTTTCAGACAAAACCTAGTTTGAGTTGGGCTACAAATGTGGCACTGCCTTAGCTTCCCTCGCTTGCTGTGGCCCTTGTGCTACCGGGGCGATAGAGGATGGCACTCTGGGGAGGCAGTAGCAAGGACAGACTTTCAGCTCTGAACATTGTCCAGAAAAATCCTCGCTTCTGGTTGTGGGGCTGGTGGGTTTAGTTTGTCGGCTGGTGGTGTGCAGAGCTGTGGGAGAATAAGCCGTGAGAGCGCGTTGTCACGAGTTAGCTTGGGGAGCATTGAACCCTTGCCCAAAGCTGCTACAAAGGAAAATGGCAGCACAGGCTTCGTGAAATCAAGGTGGAATTCCTCCGAAGGCGTTATCTTTCTAGAAATTGCCTGGCAGCGCTCTGAAAAATTGAGTTGTCTTTACTTAATTGAGTTTAGTTAAATCGTAAGCGAGGCCGTCTCTTGCCAATAGACCTGTCAGCTGAAAAAATGAGCCCTCTGGCAGACCGCAGAGCAGGTTGCTCTGCCTCGCGGGGAAGCAGCTCCAGCAATCAAACGAGCATCGTAATTTTCTGCTGGTGCGGTCCTGGGTAGAAACATGATTAGAGGGAGCTGAGTAGAACAAGTACTTCCTGAAGTAGAGCAAGATTTTCTCCCTAAACCTAAAATAAGCAAAGAACAGCGTGACCTGCCCTAAGGAGGCTGTTGGCCTCTTTTTTTTTTTTTTTCTTTTTTTTTGATGGTTTTATTGCTGCTTTTTTGGTCTGAACTGTAAAACAAACCTAGGGACAGCGAGCGCTTCGCTTTCTCTGTTTTATTCAGGCTGAGTGGTTGTAATGCTCGTTTGCCCATGCAGAAACAGCAAGGCTTGCTTTTGGAGTCTTTTATAAGAGATAATATTGTATGTTTGGGAATATTGCCTTCCCTTTTCTCAGCACTTTCCCCATAGCAAATTAGCTTTTGGATTTTTTTTATTTGCGTGTGGTTTTATGTAAAGCTTTCTATCAAAAAGCCTCTGCGTGAGACACGGCTATGTAGACAGACTCTCTGCTCCCAAAAAGAGGGTCTGGCCAGGGGCAAGAATATTATTAAAATCAGTAAAGTTGTGAGTGGCATGTCAAGAGACAATGGAGAATAGTTGCCTTCCACTGGCATCCCCTTCCCCAAGAACTGGGCAATATCAGGAGTCAACAGGAGGTGACAGCTTCACAGCCAGCGAATAGAGGTGTCCCAGTGCGTCAGTTGGCTGCCGGGGTGCTAAAAGAAGAGAGATGAGGATCCAAAAGGAGATAAGAAAAAAAAATCTGTATGGAGATGCTCAGTCTGGTAGCCCCAAATAGCAAAGGTGTGGGAGTCCTGGAGAGCTTTCTGTGCAAGGCCAGCTTCTGGGGCGATCTGCTGTTCTATTGTCTGAGTCTGGGTACAGGATAGGGGCAGGGCCGTAGCTTCAATGGATGTTTTGATGTTGGTACGGTATTTTAATTATCACAGCTCTCTGTTTTCTTTAGGCCAGTCATCGCTTTCATGGGTAGGACACCTGAAAACCGAGAGTTCAACAGAACGTTTATATAGCTCAAACATGAGGGTTTGTTTAGAAATTAGTGGGATAATTACTAAAATACCAGATGACTCATGTTAGTTTTGTTGGGGGAAGGGGTATTTTTTGAATTGAGTATGAGATGTCTGTGTGAGGAGTAATCAGAGCAGAAAGACTTGATGTGTCTCGCTGCCACAGCGTGCATTGTTTCTGCTAGAAGAGGGGCGCTGAGCAGGCCCTGCTGAGACAGGTGGACTTGGGAGCCACAGACTTTGTGTCTGCAAAGAACAGCTAACCTTCTCAAACGGTTTCTTGTATGTTCAACCCCAAAACTTTAGTCTCAAACCATCTCTCTTCCTGAAAGGTATTCAGCACCTCAAAGATTTCAGAGAGTTGGGAGATTCCTACATCTTTTGGTATGCTTCAATCCAAATTCAGTAGTTTGAGCCTTTGGTTGAGAACCTTACAGCCTTGTTAACAGGATCAGAAAAGTTGCTGCTTTCAGCAGTCAGCTCTCTGCTTCTTACTGAGCTCCGAGGTGTCACCTCTCAGACCCTTCCATCAATTCCACAGATGGAGGTCCTAAAGTTCGTCACCTCAGAACGTGCTTCCCTCCCTGTGAACCCTTTGTATGATGCTTTGGATGACTCCAGGAGAATGCTCTATTAAATACCTGTCTGTAGCAATGCATTCATAGCACAATAAATATTTCAGCATGTGCAGATTAAGACAGTTTAGGTGGAACTCTAATATCGAAGCAAGGTATGTATTCCTATATGCAGGAAATATACCCTTTGACCTTTCTTTTGTCTACTTGTGGAATAGTTAAGATGCTGCTTTACGCATGATCAGTTGTAAACAATCCAAGGCTCTAAGCTGATTAAACTGTTTATACATAAGTCTAGTCCTGCAGAATGATGCTGAGTGTATTAAAACTGTCAGAAACTTGGGCGTTGTTAGAACTTAATTAACACAACAATTTTAAAAAGGAAAGGTAACGTACAGTTAATACTCCCTAATTGTTGGAAGATTGCTAAAGTGTTTAATTAAATTGCTTATCCTGTCAATCTGTGGCTACTCTACTATTCCTGCAGTGCCTGCGAGCGGCTGTTACGAGACAGGAGACAAGTGTTAGACATTTGTGTAATACAGCTTTAACACCCAGACCTGTAGGGTTTTTTAACAGACCAAAAACCAACCAAACATTTAAAAATTTCCCAAAGAAGATGAAGATTAAATTAGAATCACCGTGTCACCCTTGCCATCTTTGTCATGGGGTGTTTTTTGGAGGGGAGGGATGGAGGGAGAGGAAGGAGCGATAGGTGATGGCAAGTGTGCCAAATGGAAATCGGTGCTCAACAGCTTAAAAGTTCCAGCAGTACTGCAGCATGTCAGGCCTGAAGCTTGAAGCTTGCTTTGCAGAGGCCGTGTATTTCTCAGTGAAGCTGTCTTTTAAGTGAATTTAACTGTCATGGTAGTACATTTGGTTTCTGAGTCACAGTTTGCATTTTTTTTCCCTTGTTTGTAAGTTGGGTAACGTTTCTGTTGCTTACTGCTAGGTATACTTCAGTAAATGCTGCTTCTGTGCTGGCACGCATGAGTTAATGGGCATTTCTGCTGTCCCTTTTCAATCCTTACAAAGGCTGTATGTGTCCCCGAAAAAATCTGCTGCAGACCAGAAAACGGGCTCGCCTTTAAAATGGTGCCGCCAGGTGTTGGACAACCCCAGCCCTGAGACCGAAGCAGCCTGCCGAACTCTGATAAACAGGCTGGATCAAGGTATGTAAACTACAGGCTTTGCTTCTTCAACTGCCTTTTTATTTCCGCTTGCATGCTTTATGTTATCGAGGAGTAATGAAGAGACGTGAAGTTTTCAGTTACTGTACTGGAGAGTATCTGCAGAGACAGCACCTTCAGATGTTGTGTTCTTACTGCGTATTTGTACAGCAGTGTTTGTCACTGTATGAAAACCTCCCTGCTTTTGGTTTACCCCAGCGACCAAGGTAAGAGATTGTTCTGTAAACGTTAAGAAAACTGTGCTGATTGCAAGTAAGAGACTGAAGGATGAACCCTGCTGTTTTGCCTCCATGTATCTTTTGAAGATGCAAGTACAGACACTACAAATTTAATGCCAAATTGACCACCGTGTTTTTTGTTCTTTTAATGTGTGCAGAGCCTAAAAACACTACAATTTATATCAGTGTTTTCAGACTCTTGATTTTTTTTTAATACTTAAATCTTTAATGTAAAAATATATATGAAAAATGTGTTTTTGGGGGGGGGAATTGGTTATATAAATCTATTGCTACATCTTTTTTCAAGTAAAAAGTTCTAGCGATGTTGACTCTTTCTAATGATTATTATTTTTACTGTATCTTATGTTTATTACCTGAGTAAAGTGATTGTCTGACACTAAGAGCTTCTGATAATTAAATGTTAAAACCTGTAACTTGCAGAAACGGTGTGAGTTGGGAAACTAGTTTTGCTACAGGGCAGGGAGATGTTTTTATTTTCCTTTTTCAAAGCACAGAAGGATCAATCCCGTATTAATCATTCACTGATGTAAAAGCTCTGAGAACGGATGCATAGTTTAATTCATTACAGAACCGAGGCTGTTGTTTTATTTCTACATATCCATAGTCCATCACCTGGAAACCATCTGGTGGATGGTTTGTCTTTTCAAATGCGCTCCTGGTTTGTGTTTAAAATGTGCAAGTCCTGAGCTGAACTGCTCATAGCCAAGACACTGAGGGATTTGAAGTGAATAAATAATCTGTTTCTATGTTGTGAAAGCTATATCATATAGCTTTCTTTACAGGCAGCTGTGATTTTCCCTGCAGCTGGAGGGATATCTAGTTTTATTGTTTCCTTCTAACAACTCTTCACTGAAAAGCATTGTAGAGCGGGACATGCTGCAGCCCCATCTGTCTGGTGTGACTCATGAGCACCTAAACACAAAGCAATGGTTAGCTGCATGCTTTAAAAATTGAAGTTTCTGACAGAAGTAACACTTGGGAGTCCATTAACATTTTATTAATTAACATTTTAACATTTTGATGTTAACTGCCGAAAATACAACCCCCAGTTTGGTACAGAATTAGTTGTCTGCCTGGGTGTCAGCTTTGTCTTCTGTGTGAACACAATCGTTTTGATTTCAGGTTGAGCAGTAGTCCTAACTCAGTGATACGAAGTCAGAGGCTGCTGGCTTCTCAAGTTTATATCCTAACAGTGTTTTGACGCTGCTCACAACCAGGCTCGCTTTGAGTTTAGCCTTGAAATTCCTGATTTAAGATAACTGAATGTAGTTTGAGAACAAACTTCATTTACTTCTATAAACCACCTGTGCTTAACAATTTAAATGAAGATTGATTTCATTAACTCTTTGCTTTCGAACTGAAATGTATCAAGCTTTTATTTGTAGTCTTCTTTTTAATTACAATACTTAATATTTGTGTGTTCTGGGGGGGGAGGTGGGTGACCAACAACTGTGTTTATATAGTGACATCTCACTCACTTCCTCAGCTACTGTTCTCTGGATTTCAGGGCTGGGTAATTCAGCAGCCCCTTGAATATATGCAGATCACAGAGTGAGTCATTGTGTTAATGTTGTAGCTGCTTATTTCCAAATTCAGGAAGCATGGATGCACTGAGTTTTGCTACCTGGCTTCTTTTTGACCGTTTCACTAACTTGCATGCAAGTCTGTGTTGAAAAATTATTTCAGAAAAGCTGTTTTTCATAGTTATTTGCTCTCCTTTTAATTTAAAGTCATAGCTTTTATAGTTTTGATGCTGGTTTGATTCTGTCATTAAGAATTCAAAATGATACACATTTAAACATAAAGTTCAATGGAGCTCTTTAAAATGAAGACAGAGTATAAAAGTGACAGATATTTACGGAAACAGTCATCTTTGAAGACCAGCATTGAAACTTTCAGGAATATACAACTTCTTCAAAGCGGAGTTTGTCAGAAGTTATTCTTGGAATTCTTTAGAAGTGACAAAAACAAGTTAAAGGGGAGAGTGAGCCAAGGGAACAGGTGCTGTTTTGCCTCCTGTATCTTGTAATTGACGCCATCAGGATGTCTCATTTGAAGTTCATCCTTTACAACATTTAATTTTGTTTGACCCAATGCCTTTCTTTAATTTATGCTTTTTTTTTAAAAAAAAAAAAAAAAAAAAAAAAAAAACTATTTGATAACCTTTGTGGCTTTTCTGTATTTTTCCTTCTAGCCAGTAGATGGAAAAACCTGTATTGCAGTCCACTGGCATCACCAAGCGCCCATAATTTGAATACAGAGACATGCTCCTCTAGCAATGCACTAAACTCTCCCGGGCATCTCAAATCGACTAACAAAGCACTACTAACCTGTGGCAGCTCAGGTACGGCATGTCAGTAGAGCAGTGCAACCCTGTGGTGTTTAAAATGCAAGGAGTATTATTAAAGGACACAGGGAAAAGCTGTCAAGAGCTGTAAGTTCACCTGTGGGGTTTTCTCCTTTTAATTTGCTCTCTTATCCAGGTTTCATCTATTGTGGGGAGAAAACCTCCTTGCATTCTAAATGTCTTGTAGTTTTTGTTGGTTTTGTTTTGATAACTTTTAATATCTTTTAAACTGTACTAATTATAATAGATTTAAAATAGAAAACAGCTGGGGGGGAATGCTTTTGTCTTGAATAATGTTGTTATGTGTAGCTATTAACTGCATAAAGTTAGTTGGTTTCTGCTTTTTTTGGCGTGAGCTTGCGAAGTTTCTTTTGAAAACATTGATCAACATAGTCAAAAAGAAGCCTTGTGCTTTAAGAGAAAATGCATCATGTCCAGGACACGTCTGTAAACTGAATGAAAAACTAAACACAAATAGCAGAAGCTTTCCATCAGACTTAATTGTGTTTGGAGTAAGATTTTGTAACTTAGAGCAACTTGTACAAAATTCCTGTTAGAAGCCTATATTAATGAATTATAATAATGAAGCTTCTAAATGCTGTGGCCTCAGGTCTGACTCTGCTTTTAAGCTGAAGCCTTAAGAATCCATGCAGGCTCTTTCAGTAGCATTGTTGATCCATGGTGCATTTTATGCTCAGTTTCCAAGTAGAATGGTTTGCCTCCTTATCAAGAGTCTTCCTTGGTTGTTTTATTGATTTATTTACTTGTGGCGAATGCTATATCCTAATTTGCATGTTTAAAAACATAAAGCATGTTTAACAGCTTCTGGCTTGAAAGTTGATGTTAAAAGAACCTGTTAAAAACAACAACAAACACCTTGCATATGGATGTTTTCACAGCTGCAGGAGATCTGCTGATTTTCTGCTGTAAATAGAAACGAATCCTTGGCTCTGTTTTGTAAACAAAAGGACTCATGTACACCTGATTATTTTTGAGAGTTGAATTCTTCAGGGAAAAATGCTTTAAATCAACTTTTTATCTGTAATAGGTTATCTTGTTTTTTAATATGAAGATGGTTAGCATCAGGGTTTAAATCTAGATTTATGATCTCATCATTTTCATATAGAAACAGTTACTGTTTAAAACTGAAGTGTCTGTGCAACTTCTAAAATTCTTCATCCACTTTGCAAATCTGAAGCTGTCAAGAGAACCACAAAATAGAGAGAGCATAGAACAGGCCATTTTCCTGTAGGGTTATTATGCACCTGTTCCGTGGCTCTTCCCTTTCCTTCCCCTTTAATTTCAGTTGTCGAAAACACATACCTTGTGTAAGTGCTGACAGAGTTCAAAGTTCATTTTCAACTTGATTGATCTGGATCTGTTTTTATTTCTCAGAAAAACAGAACTTCCCTAAAAGTTCGAGTGAAAAGTGTGCAACAGTAACTTAAAGCTCTTACAGAATCCCTATTGCCAAGCTTCTGAAATGAAAACCATAATCAGTTCATCTTGTGATGCTGAGCCACTACCGATTTTACTGATGATGGAATGTAAATGGTTTCTGGCTTTTTTCTTTCCTTCTTGACTGTTTCTAAATAGAGCAGTAATTTGAAATACAAGGAGATACAGGCAACTAATGCAGGAAATTTGTTTTTAAAAAGCTGTATTAAACTGGAAGGTGATAGTCACAACAGGAAAGAAAAAAATAAATTACATAATCCTGATGTATATTTTGTTCAATAACTTCTTTTTCCCTGTCCACAAATAACAATCAAGTATCAACGTCTAAATACACTTAGAGAAGGCCAGCAAATTCAGACCATTACAAAGACACACAAACTCATCTGAGTTTCTTCTGAGCAGTTTGACTGCATACAGAGTGTATACTGCATTTTAAAATGATTCATTATTAATGTATTTCTCCTTCTTTCCCTCTGAAGCTGTTCTGGTGGACTATCAGAGTGTGGCAGAAGAAACTTCTTCTTAACCTTCTGTAGTTTCTCTCTCATTTTATTACTAATGTTGTTTTGTCAACTAATGAATACCTTGAAAAAGGCAATTGATGGACATTTCTTATGGTCTAAAAATTGTTCCTGATTTATTCTGTCCCATCCAGTCTCCTCTTCTATGGAGACGGCTTTCTGTGCTTTTGTTGCTGCAAAGAGTTTCAAAATAATATCAAGGTCTAAACTTCAACTAGTTGACAGACTGTATGGACTGTTCTAAGCATAGGTAAGGCTTACATTTTTACATCCTTGCCATTTCCTTTGAGACACTGAAGCCCAGGTGTCACAGGAGAACTAAACTGACACGCATTCAGTCAGTGAGAAAGAAGTCCCTGTTATTCTTGGCCTCAGAATGTCTTTAAACCTCTTCTGGAGAGCCAGAAAGGGGAGTATGTTGATATTTGGAAGATCATCGTGTCCATCAACTGATACAAGATAAGTCGGTTGTCCTTTTCCCTGGTTTGAAGTGTCATGTAGTACTTTGCCTTCTGTCATTAGCTGTTGCTTGCATCAGAGCACTCCAGCCTTCCTCTTTTAATCAGTGAAATGTTTCTAGAGCACCTGTCGTTTATTCGTTATACTGCACCCTAGAGGTGCAGTCCCTGGAATTAAGTTCAGTCTTAATACTGGCGTGTCTTGGTTTGGAGGATGAGTGTGGTTGTGTAATGCACGCACGTGTCCCTTACACCACAGTCACACTACTATGCAATATGTAAGCATCTTGAAACTGGAAAAACGTTACACCTTTTCAGATGTGGAGCTTGAAGTTCATCGGTAGAAAGCACTTTGCTCAGTATCCATGTGGGAAACTTGTTTTACACCTGGACTTGAAACGTGTGTTTCCAGTGTTGTCCATTACTACGCTTAGCAACTGGTGCAAAAGAAAATCTTGAAGAGATCACATTGGGAATCTGCTGCTTTTTCTTGCACAAGAGGAGTTAACTGTTGTTTGAAAGGGTTGCTCAGGAATGATTTGTAGATGTTTTGCTGAGAACAGACAAAATGTTTTATTTCAAGTGTCACTTGGAGTAGTATTGTTGAGAATTTGTCAAGTAGCTGCACTGCTTTCAATACTTCTTTTTTTTTTTTCCTAGAAAACAGATAGCAAAACTGAGCTAAAGTGAAGATGGTGAACGACATCATGTAGATGCTATGGGAGGCTGACGTTTTGTTCTTGATTTATCTGCTACTTGTTGCTTCTTGTGTCAGTGATGAGCTTGAATCTGTCTGAGCAGGATTTGTATTCCTTAATCTTACTCTAGCTTTAAGTGATGGCAAGTGTTTGTAGGCTCCTGCATATCTACAGCTTTATCTTCTATCAGATTGGTCGTATTTCTGTGGGTTTTGTTGCTTTTTTTTCTTTTCATTTCGTACTATATATATTTAGACAGCCTTGTCTTGGAATTTCTTCAAAGGTAATGAGGTGCTGTCTCCTAAAATAGCTCTACAGGTTGGAAGGTTTGAGGCTTAGTTATGCTAGGCGCGTGTTGTGGTATTTTGTAACAAGCAGCACGGACAGGCACGTTTGCTCTGTAGAGGCTTGAGATTCATTAATCCCTTCCTGTGTTTCCAGAATCTTTTCTAGTAATACTTTTTTTATATATACAAAGCAGTATGGAAGTTCTAAAATGGGAGAAGATGGAGGTAGGCTTGTGTAATAGCCATTCACATCCTGCTGTCTTTCAAAGATACTACGCCAAGCTGAAATTAATGCTGATGGAATGGCAGCAAGACTCTTGTAACACTGCCTGCATCTGCCTGCCCCCTACGGATGGAGAGGGGCTACCTGCTGGTGATGCTTACCCTTACTACAGTAACAGCAAGTTGCCAGGAAGAAAAGTATTGGAGGAAACCCAAAAGCTGTTGTGATACCATATTTCTGTGTACGGAGTTATTTGCAAGCTGCCTACATCTGAAGAAAAAGTACCAATATAACTCAGGAGTTACACAACTTGTTCTTGTCTTCCTATTTCTGTGGCAAGTAGTAGTGCTTGTATTCCATGGAAAACGCTGCCTTGCTTGACCTCAGAAAAAGTACTAGAAAATGAAGCTCTGCACTTGCTAATTATGATTATTAATATTTATTATTCTAAAGAAAAAATTGGTTGTTCTTCTTTCTTATGCCTGATTTATGAAAGGCTCCCTGGCAGAAAGATCCTTCCAGCTTGGCTTTTATTATTGCTATAGTAAAGGTTCCATGACCTGCTGTATGTATAAGCTGTATCCTTTCCTATAAGAGAATTTGGTTTTCAGTGGGAGGAAGGAAGCATATAAACCTCTAAAACGAGGAGGAGGTAATCCTGTATAAACTGTACTTTACATAAGCAAATTGCATGAATGATTTTTGAGGTATTGTAGTGTGAAAGCCATTTGGATCCTTTTACTCCTATTCCTCCTGCTCATCAACACCTTAGCAGATGCTTCATATTAAGCTCTGCTGCTTAATATCTAAATCAATAGCTGCCCCTTCCTCAAAATAGTCAGAAATAATAAATACTGATCTTATTAGGAAGTTTGAACTTAAAAATATATATATTATCTTTGTTACCTTCTGTCCAGAAGGTGGCAATTTTCTCCCCACACAGACTCTCTGCCTCCTTAAAACTGCAGGTTAAAACCCTGAGCACTTTATTCTCAAGTCACTGCTAACTTCTGAATTATTTCTAGCAATCATACCTCAATGTCATAAGTGTACTGATTTTTATTGCTGGAATAAATATTCTTCTGCTCCTTCTTGCTTTGTATGTGGATGTTGAATGTTTTTTCTGTTCTTTCTCTTCTCTCCTAAAGGTTACTTGAGCATGCATTCTGCGCTGAGCTCTCAGTCATCTGTGGACAGTGAGCTGAGCACATCTGATGACTCCATCTCTATGGGATACAAACTGCAGGACTTGACTGATGTCCAGGTTATGGCACGCCTTCAGGAAGAAAGTACGTGACAGCGATGTTCTGTGTGATACAGTTTTAGAATTGTAGAGAAATGTAGGTGGATTTCAACTGTTCTCTTCCCCCAACAACAAAAGGCTTTAATAGATCATTGGTAACGTTTGTGTTTTGCCAGGGCTTCCTTTAAAGTCTACAGACCCAAACTGCCACTTCAACTTAGCAGTTGTGTAACATTCTCGAGATTATACCTCTTAAAGCAGAGAATAGTCTTGAGAGCATTATCCAAAACCCCAACCTTGTTAAATGTGTAAACACCCTTTAGTCTTCAAAATGTTCTAACCCTGACCGTCTCTCAAATACAGGTGAGGTTTCATGAGTAACCATTCTGTAGCAGTGGCAGTTCAGACAGCAGCTGCTCATCGAGTTGCTTGACTGGTTGCTGTTGCCTTGTTTGAGCCAACACGAGCAGCTGTGGAGCTGCAGTGTGTGTCAGTTTGGGGAACTGATCCAGCTGAGCAAATAACCCAGCAAACAGTTTTGCTTGTAAACTTTTTTTTGTTTTGTTTTGTTTTTCTGAGCAAGGTTGCCTAACTGCAGCCTGAAATCATATTAGAAGCTGTCTAGTGACCCAGATTTTACAAGCTGTGTTTCTCACAGAAGATGCAGGTTGTATTCTATGGCTGTGTTGAGTAAACCAAGAGTTCAAGAGCATTAACACTGCAAGAGCTGAAATTACAACTTAAGCTTTTCTCTGGTAAAGTGCTTAGAGACAGCTCTGCAAATTTAACCAAGCGTAAAGCATGTCGGCGTCACAGCGTGGGGATTTCAGGGCCGTGAGCCAGTTCCCATTAAGTTCCTGGTAAAAACTTACTGCTGACTCCAGTGCAATTTGTAAAAGTCCTAACTGAAGATCAAGGTGGAACAAAGTTGGAGGATCTGTTAGTCAGAGAATGAAAGTCTCTGTTTTTCTTTTGATAAACACCTCCTTTTAATACTGTACCTTTATAAATACAAAAGATGTTATGAGACAGTAATTTGAATATGGGACCAAAAAGAGCAAAAGATCATGTTATTGTCTTGTTATGCTTGAGTGCAGCAAGTTCTGTTAAAGTGAATAAAGCAAGTGATGGCCCTTTTCTTTTTAAACTCGAGTATTTTCTTATGCTTTGTGATCACTTGAAAAAAAAAATAAAGGTATGTCAGAGAAATCCTGTCACATCACAAAGTTACTAGTGAGGTATGAAAAGATTGCTTCATCCTCAGAATTGTGTACCCTTTTCATGTTTGTATTGTGAAGGGAAGTGAGTAGAGAATTACCAGTATTTTTTTAATCCCTGCGATGGAGGGAATGTAGCGAGAAGAGTTTTTCAGAATGTTGACTAACCCGTTTTTCAAAAGCCTAATCAACGAGTTTGCTAAATCAGTTATTGGTAAGAAATTGTTTGAATTTTATTAGGCAAGAAATCTTAAATAAAGGCACAAGTTGGGTGAGGGCCTATAAGTAAACTAGGCAGGTGCACCTTGGATATCAATAAGTGCAGGTCTTTTATCACTTGGAGGCATAAGTTCAAATCTTTGTTTCACATTGAAATGCTGGTGGGTGCATAATTAACTGCACTGAAAAATTCATAGTGTAATTTAGACTAGTTTACACAGTTCACCTAACAGAGCTTGCATGGCAATATATAGTCCACAAGCACAGCTGCTCATGTATGTGAAATAAGGAGTAATTTAGGTCATTTTAAATATTATCTATTTGCTCTAATTAAACACTGCTGATATGGGTGACTCCTGTTCCAGCTTAGGGATTCAGTATGCTGAGAGAGCCTTCAGTAAAGACAGTTATATTAGCTTGAGTCTCCTTCACGGGTGAAGCAAATTACTGATGGAAGTATTGCTTCTGAGTTTGTGTTGCTTATGTGTAAAGAATTTTAATTTTAACCAATGATGACCTTGAGCTATGTTGCCCTCCGCCTCCAGGTCTCCGTCAGGATTGTGCCTCTAGCTCTGCTTCCGTATCACGTCGCAGTTCCAGCGCCTCCCTTCACTCCCTGCGAAGAGGAACCTACAGCGACCAGGAGTTCGATACATACAGCCTTGAGGATGAGGATGATTATGACTGTTCCCTGTCATACCGTAGCACTCACAGATACTCACCATCTCCGCTCAGTTCACCCAGATGCCAGTCCCCTTCTTCCAGTGCAGATTATAGTAGGGCATCTACTTCCCGTATCCGTCCCCCAAGGAGATCTGTGCAAAGTCCGATGCAAGACCGGCTGAAGTACGCGAACAGCGAAGGTAAGCTAGTTGTGAGCTCTTGGTACGAGTTAACTTTTTTTAAAAAAGCATATATTTTGAAGCATTCATTTCAAAAGTGTTGTTATTTACTGGAAATAGTAACTTCAGGAATTAGTTCTATACCTGTGTACTTTTAAGTACATAGATTTTTTTAATAGTCTAAACAGTTTTACCTCTTGGTTGCTACCAGAAGCAGCAAACAGTGAATTTGCTCTTGATTTCAGAGGAGATGCGCCACAGCATGCCCAACCTAGCCAGGACGAGCCTTCGAGCTCTAGAGTCTGTAAGGAGCAGCCGGAGCTTGGAGTCGGACCTGCAGGTGCCAAGCAGTCGACTTTCAAGAATTCAGCAACCATCAGCAAGTCAGTGCAATGCCTTCCACACATTGCTGTAGTGCATTTTTTGTTTGTTTGTTTAAACCTCTCTGACTAAAACCAAGGCCCTTAAAACGCCTTGTGTCCTGAGGTGTTCTTATAATAGTTGCCAACTGGCTTATTCTTTCTTTGTCATTCCATTTCTAGGTCTGGCTCCCAGCAAGCTCAGGTACTCCTCCAGTGCTGGGCAGTCTCCCTTAACAGTGCGACAACCGATGAAAGCCGGGTCATGCACAAACTCTCTGCTAACGCCCAGGCAGCCGGTAAAAGCCTGCAGTTACACAAATCCTGTTAGTGGAGTTCGAAAGCCGCAGGCTTCTTCGCTTAGCACAGGCTCTTCCAGTAGCAGTTCCGCTACTAGAAGCAGCAACATGGTCACTGTGGCCAAAAACTCACCCATTAAAGCACGCACGTCTGTTGGAGGATCTTCAGTGCCCAAGAGCAAGCTGACGCCACCATCCAAGAGGTAAGGTGTTAAGCCTCACAGGCCTGAATGTCTGCCTTTTATTTCACAAATTAGAAACTTTTTTAATAGTGATGTTCATCGTGGAATTCTTCTGAAGTGCGCCATGGATATAAACTTGGGTTAGACCTACTGATGTCTACTACTGAAAACAGCTTGAGTCTCAGATCTCACGGTCTCAGCAGGTGAAGCTGTAGGAGGTGATAGTTTAGCATGTCTTGTCCTGGTATTTTCAGGAAATCATAGCTAAAACAGGGAAGTTGTTTTTGGAATTCTCAAACTGGTCATTTAATCTCTCTCATGAGAGGCAGCTGGATGGATTTTGTTTAATACAGTGTCTGCCTATGGATCTCCATGAATATGAAAATTAAACTCTGCTCTAATACAGATGTTTAGAGGTAGGGTTGGGAAGCCATGAAAGAAAAGGTAGCACAAAGCTTTTACATTCATGGAAGCTAAGTACTTATGCTGCCAGTCAGGAAACAAAGGGTTGCAGTTCCTTTAAATACCACTAAAATTAAGTTCAGTGAATGTATGTGTGCAGTGATAGGCTAGATAGAACTCACCAGCTTCTTGGTTAAATGCCCTGTGACCAAGTCATACAATGTTCTGTGCCTCAGTATTCCACCAGTTTAAAAAATAAATTCTTTTTATTTATGTATTTTAAACAAAGCTAGTTGTCCAGGAAAATGTGGAGCCATAGGCTCAGATATACTTGTATAAGAAAGGAACATTATGGAACATTTTTATTCGGTGCATACATCTGGTCTGGGGAAGGAAAAAAAAATCTTTCAAAAGAGTAATAAACTCTATTTCCTGTTGCTGTAGTAATCTTCCCAGATGACTGACTGTGGTGCTCTAATTCTGCTTCTCGTAAAATAATTTATTTTTTTTAGTGTTTAGCTAGGACTCTAGGTGGGCATTGTCCAAAACCTGATGAGTTTTTAGAAGGGTTTGGAAAATAGGAATATGTTTAAGACAAACTTGACGATTTGTCCTATGTCATTAAAGTAGCTTCATAAAAAAGCAAACATAATGGTATCCAAAAAATGTAATTTCTGTTCTTGTTGCATAAGTGAACTGATTTTGAGGTTGTATTTTAACCCAATATGATGCAATTGGATTTGTTTTACAACTATTTCTAGCTCTTTAGCTTTTGTGATTGGATACTTAAATATTTAGACAGTGGATGTCTGAAGTTTGCAGATAGTCTAAAGCAACAGCTGTGTAGTTAGAACATATCCAATCTCCTTAAAACCTCTAAAATGGCTTTAACAACTACATGCATGGACTGCTTTATGCCATCTGAGCAATGTTTTCTTATCCCATCGTCCCCAGCCATCTGCTGTATTCTTGTGTGTGGCGAGCCCCCTACCAAATTGCCCAAAGCTATTTTTTTTACAGCTGTTTGCAGCACAATCTTAATGTAAACTTTTAATGGGAAATTAACTTGATTGAATGTCAGCCTGCTAAGGAATATTGTTCTCTGTTTTTTAAATGTCTGCTTATAGCCTTAAATTGAAATATATCTGCTACTTAAAACAACAACACCACCACACTTTGTTCATACTCAATTGCTTTAAGCTGCCTGAAATAGCTGCTGCTGTACCCGTTGCAGGGGCTGGGCAGGCTGGGTACCTGTGTGACTGCAGTTTACCTACGGCAGGCTGCTGCTGACACTGTCATATGACAGATGCTGCACAAGTGTAAACTGAAGCCTCACATGTGCATTTATTCCTGCGTGCACCAACAGATTACGTGGAACTTTGCTTCTTGTAGCTGTCAGTGACTTCTTTGTCTCTCAAACCAGATTTCTTCAATCAGCAAAGACCACTCAGAACACTGTGGACGACTCCTGGAAGGATGGGTGTTACTGACACAACCCAAAATGCCGATGCACTGCCAAACACCTCTGTGAAGCAGAACCCCAGCTGGCTGGGCTTTGAGAACATTATTTTAAAACAATCCGCTACGTGAGAGACCCATCACATTGGGACTGATGTATATAGTTCCTCTCCTCTTGAATGCAAACTATCCTCGCCTTCCACTATTCTATCAAGAGCCTGTCCTGAGCGGTGGAACACAAAACTGCTTTACCATGTTCCCACCGGTCAAAACATTACTGAAATGCAAGTCTTCGCACGAAGACTGAAAAGAGCCTTATTTCACATCAACCTCTATTTGCAGCCCTTTGGAAGGCCTGTTACAAAAAAAGCTTCTTATGAACTGCTCCTGAGGATGCTTGCTTAAAAAGGCTGCCGGTTGCCCTGCTTGTGCCAGAAAGCAGCTTTGAGCCACTGCTGTGGCGTGTTACGTGGCAGTGGCCTGGGGAGACTAGAAATAGCTGTATAGGTGTTAGAAGTAAGACTTTTTAACTTCAACCTGGTGTATTCTAATATTTGTCTGAAACAACTTTTTTTTTTTACTTCTGTATAGAATGTATTTCTGCTAATTTTTATTGTTTGTTCTAGGAAATGAAGCAGGTTTTTATAACTGTAGCATACTTCAAGCTGTTGTATTCAAGCGTGTGCATCACAGTTCACAAGTGAAGGAGCAGTACACAATATTTGTGTGGGTTTGTGAACAGGCAGTTGCAGGGACAGGGGATGCTATTTGAAAACTGCTGCTTATCAGCATCTTCATATCTCATATGAGGAAGTTAACAAACACCAGTTCCAAGTAAACTTTTAAAAAAAAATAGCTCCCACTGACTGATTTGACTTGAAGTGGTTCCCTTTGATCTTTCAACTAGCCCCTAACTGCCCTCATTTTTGTAGAAGAGTTTTCTACTGTCTCTTTGGCTATGAAGGATTCTGTTTCAATGTCCTTTTCCTCAGCAAGTGCTGGAGGCTACGACTACAGTCTTAGTACACAAAATATGCACTGATAGCAATGTTCTCCCTGCCATCAATGTGATTTTGATAGTGTAGTTTAATAAAATGTTATGGTGCTGAAATAGATCTGCCTTACTCACAGTGAGCCTGACTGCGTGTTTTTTGTGCTAGGAATGAGGCTGCTTTTCATGACAGCCCCAGCGCTACAGAAGTCTGCTTCAGCTCTTTCAAGATACTTCCTCTGGAGACCTGTTTACCTAGACAGAGCTTTATGATGCAAGTATTGGTATTTACCTTTCAGCTCCTTGGATTTCGTAAGAACGAGGTAGGTGTCAGCAAAGGAAAACAATTCATAGCACTCAGCTCATGTCTTAAAGGAGAACATCCACAAAGGGCTTAAGCAAAAGAAAATCTGAGAAACTGCTTGCAAATAGGAAGCCATTCAGGACACTGTACAGCAGAGATCACTCTTTGCATCAAGTTTGCTTTAGAAAGGTAAAATGAGGAAGAGAGTTGTATCAAATTGAGTTTCAGACTAGCTCTCATGAATATGTTCCTGCATCACCCGCTGACTGCTCCTAGAAAGAGAATGCTGGTGCAGGACTGGAGTTAACTGACCTTTTTGCAGAAGGGGCTGAGAGGACAGTTACACAATAGCAGCTTTTTGCATTGGGTTGGGTACGCTTTGAGACTAAGGTTGTTGTCTGTTGAAAGAGATATAGATGTACATTAACAAGAACTGCAAGGGTTTCTTATGTTCCACATGCTCATTCCAATGAGTATCAGTGCTTTCCTTTTAGAAAACAGCTGTATGCAATAGTTTTCCTGAAGCTGCACTAGCCCCTCTTCCTCCACTTTAGAGCAGCCTCTAGCTGCAAAAGTGGGGATGGGGGGGTGGAAAGAGATCCCCTTGTAAATCTCAAAGCCCATTTCACTTAGTGGAAGGGCAAAAAGGAAGGCTTTTGTTATGAGCACAGTTACATTTCAGAAGAGAGACAGATGAGAAAGAATTAAGGCAACTGCTCGTTCTCTGAATATAAGCACCTCCCTTCTACATGTCAGAAGGCCAGAGATGACTACTGTTAGATAAACAGGCTTCTTGCTACTGCTGATAAAGCCTTGAAAGTTTACAGGACGGTCTTGTAAAAGCTTTTCCATTGTGGAGAAGGTTCTTTTCTAACACATGTGTCTGGTGGAAAAATCTGGAAACCTTGTTACATTGGACTCATCTTTCTGTGCATTGGGAATGTAAATAAGAGACTAGCAACACTTCAGTTAGATTTCTCTATTGAGTTTTTCTTTTGTCTTTATTGTGGTTTATATTCCCAAGTTAAGAGCATGCCAGCATTTTACATGCACTACATTCCTCTGCAGCCTCTTAAGTTGAGACAGCTGCTACTTGTTTAATCAGGTACTTAATGGAAAATAAAGAACAAAAGCTTTCTAGAGAAAGTAAAAGTGGTTAAATACTTTAAGATTATAGTGTAGCTAAAGCTTAACAGGTTTTTGAAACTGCTTCTGTGAACTGCAAGAGAGCTGTCTGAGTCATTTTTAGGTACATGTTTCTAGACAGCTGAGGCTAATTTAGAGGAAGCAAGCCAAAAGGTTAATCAGGGCCCTATTCTGAGGTTAGCTTCTGCTTGCTTCATGGGCATTTTAAATATACACCTGATACCAACAAGCACTTGAAGATGGTTATCCCTCCTCAGAAGAGAACTGTATGCTTGCTTTTGGTCCGCAGATCAGGAGCATGAAGCACAAAACCCAGCTCCGTAAGAACTACCAGACTAATGAGATGTTAAGTCAAGATAAATCCTTTCATTTTCCCAGGCAGGCTTAGAGCAGGTGATCTTCATTTGGATTTTGATGTTCTGTATCATCCCTAAGCCCTAGCAGCCATCATTAGGATGCAAGTTTTCTTTACCTCACACCAAGATAACAATCAACTGAACTTGAACAGTTTCTGCAAGTTTAAGAGGAAATCCAAGCCCCTCATACTGATGCATGAGTCTGATTCCAGCACCTAACACTACTACAGCCACTTAACATTCCTGAGGTAGATGAAAGGCTACCAGGCTTTTTTGCCTTTTTTTTTAAACAGAGACTCAAGTGCAAGGCAGTGAACTTAGCCACCAGCTGCAGTAAACCAGTCCAGTAGAGTATGGTAAACTCTTCCAGAAAAGATGGGTTCTTCCCAGCTAAGACCAGAGAGAGGAAAGATATCCATTATTATTATTAGAGATTTTGCCTGACACAGGGGTTTCATCTCATGTCACTGAAAATTGCCTTAAAATGTGTTTTCACACTAATTTTTATTTAGCTTCCAAGTGATAGCACTACTGCCTGTATCATCACTTCCTTTTATATTCCCTCCACCCCCATAAGTGCCACAAGCAAGCAGCCATCCTGTCCTGTATCCTCAGCATCCCTCTGTCCCAGGCACTCACAGATGCTCTAAGTTAAAACCAGGAAGAAGCAGATTCTTTCCATCATCAGAAATAAAGCCCTTGTCAAGTCATGACAGGCTCTAACACCTGCATCAGAGCTAGGTCAGAACCCTCTCAAAGCTGAGAAATTACACACGGACTTCGTGGGAACTGTTTCACAGCAGGACTTTGTGTGATTTGTCAAGCAGCCACACAGGGTGACACCAGGCCTGGAGCTGTAGCATTACACAGGGAGACCCACATCCCCACAGCCACACTGGTTTCACAGAGTAACTCCTACCAACCATCTGCATCTAGCGCCAGGCAGCCTTTCACAAAAGTGAGGAAACCTGCTTTCTGTACAGTAATTTTATTTAAATCAGGTTAACTTTGTTTTTACACTAATATCTCAGTGCATCCTTTAAAAGAAAAGGAAGTCTTCATTAAAAAGTGTTTGTACATAAGACAACAAATCATAGAAATTAACACAGTAACATCAACGATCCCTAAAACATGCACAATTGTACACTGAGCGGGGGGGAGGCTGTAGGGATAATACGGAGGGGAAGTAGGGCTCTCTTCCACATCCACTTCCAGGTAAGAGGAAAGAAGTCTTTCTCTGCTTTACAGTGGCTTAACACAAAATAGAAACCAAGGCCCGTGACTGCAGTACCGATCAGAACCACTGGCACTTTCTGGATATCCAAGATCTGATTACCATCAGTAAAATCAGTCAAATCCAAATAACCATGCAAGTTTACAGGAAAACTTTTTACGTGGCACCTGCTGGAAAGCTCCAGGGTCAACGTACCATACACCGAGCAAAGCATGTGAAGGAGCAGCCATTCAGTATCACTGTCCTGCCTGTGGCAAGCCTGTGTTGCAGGGCTCAGGGAACCCATGGCACCAAGTGTCAGAGTCGAGTCACCAAATTGAGCATCCCTTTCCCACACCTGCACGGCTTCCACCCACCCTTAGAAGTCACTTCCTTGTGCCAGAGCAATGCAGCTTCCTTCTTATACCACTTGATGCTTTTATGAGATTTCAGGTGTTTCCATTTCTTCTCTTGGAAATAGTCCTTTAGGATATGAGATGCAAGTCCCACGCTCCTCGCGCCCCAGGCAACAACAGCTCCTGTTCCAGTCAGCCAGGACTTCCAGCCACCACGCTGCCCCGCCTGCTTGTTGCACAGCCCCCAGCCTGGGGCTGTCTGGGGGTTGTGGCCTGGTAATCCAGATATCCAGATGGGGCAAAAATAGTGATCACAGCTTCCAACGCTACGCAGAGCAGTCCCTATACTCTTGATAGCAGCACATTACCAGGGTACCTGATCCTACATTTGGTTATTAGCCTTGGAGATTTGGGCATATATATATATATTATTTTTTTTTTTGCACACAGGAACACCTGCTACTACATCCTCTGAAAGATCTTTTATGCTTCAGACCATAGAGAAAGCAACCATCCATTCAACTCGTCTTCTGTTCCTTCTCTGTCTTCAGTTCTTAGCACAAACCTTCTGAGTAGAAGCACAAGCAGCTAATACCTGACACCTTAAGCCAGATTGATAGGTTGGCCTTGATTGGCCCCCCAACTTCACCTTAGCATAACATTAATATTCATTTTAGTCCAACCTCAAAAGAACAAGAGAAATAATAGGTGACAAAGCGTATGCATTATTGCAACCTTAACTATATGGAATGGTCTCCTTTACTGGATTGATTTAGCCACAAATTAAAGGGAAGGGAGAGGAAATGTTGATGAAGAGGAGGCCATTTCAAAGCACTGAGGGGACCTAACACCCTCTCCTACCAACTGCAGAAAGACCACCAGGAAAAAGGAGATTTCATACAGAAGCAGCACCTACATCTATCTTACAGTGCATAAAGCCCAGCCCCAAAGCCATTTTCTTACTACCAGTATTGCACTTGCAACCGCTACATGTTGAAACACTGCAAGAGGCCAGATGTGCAGGGAGGGGCACCTGGATCCCCACCATGTGTGGGAAATGGAAACACACACACCAACTTGTGTCTCTCCCATTTGTTTGGCTCAGCCCACCCTGAGCTACCCTCCAGTGCCATCCTTGTGAGTAGGACGGTTGCTAAACCGTAGTTCTTCGCTTGTGCACTCGCATGAAAGTGCAAAGCTGCAGGGGCACGTGGGCAAGCATGCGTGTACCCTCCAGAGCCGGCTGTACCGCCTACCCAGCTGAGAAGGCTGTAGATGGGACAGAAAAACAAACAAACAAAATCCCTTCAAGTAATTTAAAACAGCCCATTCTTGAGGTTACAGCTGCACAGAAGCAGCGACCAGCTGGGCCTGTTTGGGGTGATAAGGCAAAGAAGTCTCAAGTCCTGGAGGGATGAAGAATGAGAAGGTGTCAGTAGTGAAAGATTAAGAGTTATTCTGTAGGTTGCTTCTTCACGCTCCTGTGATTCTCATCTCCAACTGACCAGCACCAACTGCTCCCGGTACTTCTGCACACAGGTTGGCTATGCAAGCTTACCACAGGCAGCCGATACAATGATATAGATGATAACCTGGGGAAAGAAAACAGTAGACTTAAGTAGATAATCAAATTTCTGTCAGTCAACTGCTGACTTGGCCTGGCAATCGAAACAAGTTTGGAAACCCCAGGTTGTCAACACCCTGAAATAACTTGTCAGATACCCTACAGAAGTTTGCACCGAGACCTCTTCCTCCACATCCATGCAGCAACACAGGATGAGAGATGTCCTCCAGCAAAGGGTTTGGTGCTGACAAAGTACTTCACATATCTAACTGAAGTTATACTTCAGCATCCTCACGTTAGCGCTGTTTACATTTATTACAGGCTGGAGGGACACCATCCCAAGTTAATTAACTAAATACCAACAGGAATAAGGCCTAAGAAGCCATAAGAGGTGGAGGAGCCATGAACTCAATGTCTTAGGTTCTTATAAGCTAGACAGAGTTGTCTAGAAAGCTTTTCCTATTGCCTCGACAAGAAAGGCTGCCTGGCACAACGATCCTCTTTCCACACCTCCCAGACGACCACCGTAGCACTTGTTTTAGAGCTCAGACCATTCCAAGCACGCGTGCATGCGACAGCAACGTGCTGTTGGCATTTTCCAGTAGCTAAGCCTGACTGAAGAGCTAAAGGTTGTTGAGCTCCGTACTTACAATTGATACAATGATGATGATAATGGTGAGCTTGAGGTTCTTCATACACATGGCTCTAGCAAGGTTCCTGCTGGTAGTTTTGAAAGTGACCGACTGCAAGAGAAAATAAAACAGCTATTTTGTTCCTGAACCTGCTGTAAAGAAAGCTGCATCCCAAGAAGCTAGATGAAGATGCACACACCCACACCATCCTTCCTCCCTAATAACCCAAAGCACTACATTTATCTCCTCCAGAGTCATTTAATTCCTGCAATTACAATGCTGCAAAGCCAAACGGGCATCAAGGGAAAAATTCTCCCCCATGCTACTTTAGGGGTGACATCAAAAAACAAACAAAAAAGCGTAACAGTAAGTCCAGAACCAGCTTGAGTTTGTGCCCTCCCACACTCAGCTTGGGAGAATTAAGCATGCAGAACACCACCAGGTCTGTAGGCTGTCCACAAGGACTAGCTTACCTTGGATTACCTCTGGCTGGATTCTCATTCAACTTGCAAACTTTGGAGAACTGAAGTGCTCCAAAACATTTAAGGAATTATTGATATTTCAACAGCAGATCTACTCAGGCAACAAGCCCTTTAATGCTAGAGCTTTCCTCCAGGATGCTTGTCCTGCTCCAAGGCTGCCCAATATCCTGCCATTCACCTATTCAAGACAGGCAGTGGTTGCCAGATGACCTTGAACACCCACCAGGCTGTTAGTATAACGTTTTTCACATGCGTGCAAGGAGATGCCTGCACAGAGAAAGGCCACAGAATCTGCGCTGAGCCAGCTCGGCAGCACACTCTGCTGGTTGTTTTCAAGTTTTCCCCGCAAAGCATCCTCAGCATTTTCAGATAAGGCGACACCAAGCAGAACTGCATCGCTAACTAATTTTGATTTCAAGCTGATTTCCAGGCTCAGCCACCACCTGAACTTCGGGAACACTTCTCCTACCCAGCTGTGAAGTTTCTAGGTGTTTCTAGGATCCCTGGATACCGACACAGCTGCCCAAGTGCAGACATGCAGCAACAGGCCTCATCTCAGCCCAGACTGGCTCTCCAGAGGACAGGACTACTTTGAGTACAGGCTTCTTCAGATCCCCCGACCAGAACAAAGCCCTCACTACTCTTGCTGGGAAAAATCTGATGTGCTTGGTTTCTGTACAGCATTCTGGTGGTAAAGGCTCACATGGGAGTAATAAACTGGTCTCAAGCTTGAAAACTTCAGTCCTGGATTTCTAAGGACACTCTCACCATTGGGCTGCAAGGCACTCAGACTAGAGCCATGTCCCATTCCTTCAATTTCTGCATGGTTTCCAATAACAAACATTCCCTGCGAGAGTATGGAGGTGACTTCAGATTAACTAAAAAAGGAATTCCAGTCCATTTGTCTAAGGTGTTACACCTGGGCTTAGACTACTTCCTGTCGCTATCTGAGAAAGTGGTGAGGTTTAAACACCCAGTGCTGGAGGACAGTATTCCCAACGGGGTAACCACGAGCTTCTCTAGTGTCTCTCTCTTAAAGCATTACTCCTTTTTGCCAGCCCTGAGATGTTTGTATCTCCCCAGGCCCCATACAGGACCCGCTAGCACTCTCCTGGACCCTGCTGAGGAAGGTGCTGAGTCAGGTCTAGGGATTCCTAGGGAAAAGGCAGAAAAGTTTCCAGAGCGTAGGCCAACTGATGCAGGACCCCAATTTCCCCATTTCTGAAGCTCTTCCCCAGCCTTACCGAATCCACAAGATTCTCGGTTTTATCAATCAGCAACTCCAGCTTCTCTCCTCTTTGTGCCACGAGGTCTGGAGAAAGAAAGAAAAATCTGTATCTGTAGGTAGAATCCCAGTGCAAAAAGCTTCTTCTAATACCCAAAGCTCAAGTGCAAGCCAGGAGCTCTTGGCAGTGGTGTCTGAGACAAGAAGTGGTCCTCAACCCTTCCAGATTGCCAGGCAATGGTACTGAAGGAACAGTCTCACATCTCACATGCTTTGGGACTAAACCCACTCAGTTTTGGTCAGCTCTAGATCTAGTTCTCTATTTTTAAGTGGTCAGAGTTGTCTAAGCCCAGTCCAAAGTGTAACGGGACAAAACGCTGAGAACTTTTTCCTCACAGCAGCTGCAGGAAGGCCACAGTGACAGAGACCAAGTCCAGAGCATGTCGCACCCCATCACAAGCTCTGCAGTGCCATCAAGCAGTGCTCCTTGCCCCCATGTGCCACCATGAACCAAATCCAAAACAAGCTCACAGACTTGGAGCTCCCCTGGCCCCTTCGTCCCCGGTTTATTTTGTCAGGAGAGGACAGCCTGCCATCAGCTCTGCTCGCAATAACTCTCCCTGCAGGGCACGGCACAAAAAGAAGCCGGGTACCTATGTTTCGAACCATGATTCCTTTAAGTTCATCAACTTGGGCTTGCGTCTCTGCCACCTGGTCAGTGCCCTTGCTCTCCGAGTGGTATTTCTGTAACAAACGAACAGTCAGTGACAGCAAGAATCATGCACACAGCACTCCAAACAAAAAGGGAAGCTCCTGGCCACTACTGAACAGCACAAAGGACGTACATTAGAGACTCCAAGAGACATCACAAAGCAGGTAGGAGACAAACCCCAACTTCTCAGCCACTTACAGATCACACACGTCCACCTGCTCCTGCACAGCAGACAAGTGCCTGCAACTTCCAGAGTGCCCAGATCCAGAGTGCCCAGAAGTAACAGCCTCTTCTGAAGGTTTAATCAGTTTGCAGCAAGGCAAGTTAAGACGCTGTTCCCACTCCCACACACCATTTTGCTGCCTTTTTAATAGTTCAGAATTTTCAGGATCTTCCATAATTCTCTGTGAAACATATCAGGGGAGCCCTGCAACTTCACACGCAAGGCAGAACGCATCTCTCTGTAGGTGAGCACCAAGCAGGAGCTCCGACAAAGAAGAGGGCCTGGGAACTGGAAGCACCACGCAGTGTTTGAGATGGCCACTATGCACTGCCTGACTGCTCTTCCTCTAAAGATGTAAGCAGAGCACCAGCAGACCCCCTTCAGTGGGTACATGGTTCAGGCTGCTAGGGGGAAGAAGCACCAGCCAACATCCCCAGCTTAAAAGGAGTCTCACAATATTTGCAGAAGCAAAGGAGGGGAGTTGAGGTGAAGTCCCTATCAGGTAACTAAGCTCTGCTATTCCTGGATTGACTTCAAGTCTGCTGTCCTCACAGGTCCTCTGCAGTCAAGCAATACCAGCTACAGCTCCACTGCCCTGCTCCCTAAGTCTCCTTCACCCAGGGAAACTGGTCTCTCTCAAAATCCATGGATAAACCTTCAACTTGCTCTAAACTTGCAGCCACTGCACTCATCTGAAGGCCTTCACAAAGCACCTCTTCATACAAGACCATCTTAAAAGACTTGCTGACAGCAGAGCCCAGGACGAGATCACGTTTGCTGTACTTCATGACAACCTACATGGCCTCTTAAACCCCCGTTTTCTCCCCAGTAAGCACTCAATTCGCATCCATTTCTGACCACATGGGAAGAAGCAACAGCTGAGTGCTCTAACAGCGTTCCTACACTCATGCCACAATCCACAGCCGTAGCTCTGAAAGGAACTCAGAGGTTCCTTTTTTAGGAGAAGTTGCCGAACTGGCACACTCTCCGAGCTGGTCACTGGTTTTACTGGAAGCGTAACCTCCCTTTTCAGCATTATCTGTGTGATGCACTTGAGTAATAGCGTGATCTCTAAACTGCCACGTGGTCTCTTCCTCCACACTAAGCATCCTCAAGTTAGTTCAGTTACCACCTCGATACAGTCCTGCTCTTGCACTACGAGGCCTTTGATCGCTGGGGGCTCTAATCTTCACAAGTTTTAGAGCCAGAG
The DNA here is from genome assembly GCF_011077185.1 of Oxyura jamaicensis. Lineage (NCBI taxonomy): Eukaryota > Metazoa > Chordata > Aves > Anseriformes > Anatidae > Oxyura > Oxyura jamaicensis. The sequence continues at coordinate 15,173,134 of NC_048896.1, read as the reverse complement.
GGAACAGCTCTCCGTTACTGCTTCACCTTTATTAGTCAATGCCTGGAATACATCAGTATGCAAAACCTAAGGAAAGCAGCTCTACTCCTTGCTTTAGAGAGATGGAAAGGCTGGGATTTTTAGAGGAGTAGTACCACCACGGCTCTGAACACCGCCTGGCTCTTCTGATAAGACAATTCATTAAGCTTACTGCAGCCGAGAATCACTTACATTTCGATAAGTCATCACTTCAAGTAGTTTCAGTTTCGGACTCCACACATCAAGGCTTGGTGGCAAGGAAAAAATGAACTTCCTGTCTGTGATAGGACCGAATCTAATTTATTATGCACAACTCATCGGGCTCTTCTGAAGCCACACTGGCTTTGTTATTCATTGCTTTCTGTCTGCTGTGTAAGCCAGAGAATAGTTTTTGCAATAAACTATGTGCAATTTTACATGCTCTGAATCACCTCTGCTCGTCATTGAAGGTACCAACACAAATGACTTTTCACAAACTCCAGTACAAGCTTCAGGAAGCAACAGTGTGAGTGCAAATCCTTCCTTCAGGGTTCCCCACATCAAAATCCCAGCTACACCCTGCATCCCAAAATGCAGCTATTACTGCTGGAGAGCGTTATTAAGTTTATTTTTGCACTTACACAAGCTGTGCTCTCAGACCAGCAGCAAAGGACTTTTCCTCCTGCACCTGGAGTATCATGAAATCTGGCATTTTTAGCAAATCAGCAGGAAAAAAGCCAAGCTTTGAGGACAGCAGCAGCAACACTAACATGCTCACCAGGCTCAGCAAAGCAAACGGGGAGCCTCCTACACCTCGCGTACAGTGCCAGCTGTAGCTGCCCCAGATACAGCCTGTGTACTAGCTCTGAAAGCCAGATTCCAAGGACATCCTCCTTTTAATTTCAGACAGGTCTCAAAAAACAGCATTGCTCAACTTATGAAATTGTCTGTAGTCAATTAAGAACTCTTAGAAGTGTGACTGGAACTTTAAACAAGATTAAAAACACTTTTCTTGCAGACCACGTAGCCTGAGGCTTTGTGCACTAATAACATTATTGATCACGAGTCACAGGGCAGTCATTTATTCCATCTCTATTCCTATCTGACATCATTCCTCTCATTTGACATTACATTGAGCAACTACGACCAAGCCTGTAAATTTCCACAGGACCCTGCAGGTGCTTGAACTTTACCACTGCAAACCAAACACCAGGGATAAGCAGGAACCGCAACATCACCGGAACACTTTGTATTTTAAGAACATCCTTTCTCTTTCCTAGAGCAGCTGCTTTCTGCCTTTCCTCTCCTTTCCAGCACAAAAAGCCCCACCGAAGTAGGGCGGGATGTTGTCTGCAGACTCAGGTTACCCATACAGTCAGTGCTGTCTTTGAAAATAATAAAAAAAAGAGCTCTGACATGCTGCTCATCTCATTCTATGGAGGCTGAAGGAAAATGCAAACGCTACGCTGTGCGCTTAAATACTTCAGAAGCTAAACCCATACACTGCTGTGAATAAAACACAGATCAATATTGGTATTTGAGATCTTTGTCTGGCAACTGTGGGCTTTGCCACACCTCAAATAAGCAGCGAGCAAAGCACTTTTCTCAAAGTGTGAAAGTAGCTCCACGGCCGTATCAGATTCTTGTGGTGAGTGAAATAAGCACACAATTCCTCTGCACTTCCAGTTGGAGGGGGACTCCAGACCAATCAACCTGTCCCTTCAGGATTCCAAAATCAGACACAGGGTAGCTAGAATAAACTCTTCCAAAACCTGATGATTCCTTAAGAACTATACTACTGGGCAAGAAGATGCACTATGCTGCTGGCAGCTCCCTTTCAGACAGCAGCTTTCCTCACTGCATCTGTGCTGCAGCGATGCTCTTTGTACCGCAGCCCTTCACATGCAATTCGTCAGGAATTTTTCATGATCTCCGGTGTTACGGGCTTCACCTTACTTCCAAACTGGAATCCTACTGGAGGTGCTTCTCACTTTCTTGCAGAATTACAGTGGCTACAGTCTTAAACCATCTTAAACACCAGTCCAACCCCAGCTGAAAAGCGTGAGTTGAGGGTGATGCAGATACATGCCCCAGCTTCTGAGGTTGGGAGGGTCCAAGTAAAATCCCAGCACATCTATCCTCCTCTTTAAGCTGCTGTCTTGGGAATGGAAGTCCTTGGAGCACCTGTGCAAGCTAGCTGGCAAGCCTACCGTGATTCTGTACAAAGAATTCTGCGGCCCAAGCCCATTTTTCTTGCCTCCTGAAATGAAAGCTGTACCCTGAGCACATCCCCTGTCGCACTCCAGCAGCATGCCACAGATCACCATGTAGCAAGAGGGAGAAGTGAAAGGCAGTTTGCAATTACTCGGTACTCAGTTCTGAAGTTTGCTTCAATTGGAAGAGTAACACGCGTTTTTCTTGCTCATAATGACAGGGACCTCATATCTTGGACGGGATAGTCAACTGGAACTAGATTTGAGATTTCAAATGTTACCTTTAAGATCTAAAGTGCACCTATACAGTGCAAACAGTGAATGCATCACCAAAAAAAAGGGGTTGGGGACAATAATCACTGAAGCAGTAAAGCAACCCAGCTGTAGGGAGAGCACAGGGAAAACAGCCAATTCCCCCGGCTTTATAGTCTCAACGTGGCACTTCGGTTACAAGTGAACAAATACAGGAAGACCTTTTGGGGAGAAGTTTAACTTGTCAGAGCAACATCCCATGTAGCAACAGATCTCACCAGCTGCGCAGCTAAGACACTTGAGAACTCGCTGTTCATTGCATAGGGAAGGGCTGTCTGTGCTCTTGAGCCATACGTGGTCTGAAATCTCTTCTTGATTTCATTCAGGAAGTTGAAGGCTCTGGAACGTTCAAAGTCCTAAAAGGGAGAGAGCAGACCGCATCCAGTCAGTTAGATAACGAGGCGTACGGGGCATGAAGCCAAGGAAACCACAGTTATCAGCTCCTAGCAGGCATGCTGTGCACAACGCTGCAGGAGCTGACTGGTTATCCTGGGGTTTTAATAGCAGCCAAATCTCGGGCACCTTCCCGGACATCAGCTGGAAGCAGACATTACTTAAGTATATGGAGTTCTCATTCTGTGCCTGGTATCTTTTTCCAACGAGGGAGAAGATTTTGCTTTAGCATTTCTAGAACTGGAGTACAACGACAATTGAAAACCAACCTCTACATCTAGATTCTACGCACTGGGGCTGCTGAGAGAGAAACTAGGAAAAATAAGAACTTAACTTCAGGCTAACTATTCAATTTGAGTTTCAGGCTTAGGCTTCAGAGCTGCGTTCTCATTCCCATCAGTTAAAAGCTCCAGTGGAAAAAAAGGCATCTCAAATTAGCGCCCATTATTGATTTTTCATTGACATACAGACAGAAAAAGCTAAATCTCGTGAGGAGCCTGTATACGCAATAGCTGTAACCCAAATACTTACATCATCCGTGATGCAGAGGTATATGATCCTGTCTTGGCAGATGTAATGAAACAGATAACTGCAAAGAGGGAAAAAAAAGTCATTTGAAGCTGCCACAAGACTAATCTAGAGGATGCCAGTGTCCACAGGGGCTTCAAGGGCTGGAAAAGGGCAAATTCCAGTTACAGTACAGGGAAAGGCACAGATACCAACATACCCCGGCCACCTTTGTTCAGATCCTAAGTTCAGATCCTAGGTTCAGATCCTAAGCATCTCCATTCCTATAAGCTACGCTGCGAGACCACTTACACGTTAAGGGATCACTGACATCGTGCACTTCTCAGCATCCCACACTCTGCAGTAACCGTGGGACGTTTAGCTGCCGCACAAGTTCACTTCCATGTTCCTCCAGCTACTTAATTGTGAAAAACAAACCCCCGCTGGGATACCCAGCGGTAAGATTCACGTCTAACCCTTGTCAGGGTATCCAAGCATCCACGCAGAGTTAGCTTGAGAGGTTAGTTGGAGTGGCAGGCCAGTTAATGCTTAATGAACCTCGCTGGTACAGTGACCTGCTTCTTTAGCCGTGTTGGTAGGACCACCGGCTCGCACTGCCTTAAGTTTTTCTTGCAAAGACTAAAGAACAAAAGCAACCACAGAAGAAAACGAATAGGACAGAACAGTGATCGGGGCAAACTGGCTGGAAGCACGTGGCTGCGTTAACGCCTTGAGAGGCGTGGTGCAAGCAGCTGTTAGTTACATGCAAAGCAAACAAGCCACAGTTGACAGCAGCATCTTCTTCGCGAAGTAAAACCAGGCTGTTGTTTCTAGGCCCATGAGAAAAACAAAACAGAAAAAAACAAAGTTCATACACAGCTAAATGCAAACCAGAACTGGTCAGAGCAGTGTAGCTCAACTCACTGGCTTCAGCTGTTGGTTTTCCTGACGCTGTTCCCTCACCACCACTGCAGAACCCTTTCAGGAAACCTCTAGGATACAAGGGAGTTAATGCACACGCTGCAGAGCAGTTGCCTCGTACAGCTTTAGGGATGCAGCTGCGCAGCTTTGAAACTCAGGGTTTGTATTATATGAATAACTGGACGCTGAAATAAGCCTCGGGAGCATGCTGGAAATATAGTTTGCTGTCCTGAAGCTCACTTCTCTTAAAAGAAACCCCTCTGTACCTACAGCTATTGCCCCTCTGTTCTGAAGGGAGGGGTAAAGCTCACCTGGCACTGCCTTACGGACTCCTCAGTGACTTGTAGAAGAATCTCAACAGCAGAGACAGAGCAACACCCAGAACTCCTGATGCTAGAAGGCTGATTTTCCTTGGAGATTACATGAAAGACCCAGAAGTTCTTCTAAAAACCAACAACCTACAGCAACAACCCTCATTAAATGGAATATAAGCCTATTTTTTTAATAAGCCTTTTTTTTTTCCTATTGCAAAATAAGAAGGTTCTTCTATTGCAAAATAAAGTAATTATCCAAGGCAGGCAACGGTGCAATTCTCTAGCCTATTGGCTAGACAAGGCAGATCTCTGAAATCCTGCAGACAGGAAGAGTAACTCCTTGTGCACACTCAGCTTCATGAAAGCTGCAACGATCTGTTCGGGTATTATGATCATGCAAGGAAAAAAAAAGAAAAAAGAAAGAACGAGTGCCTTCTCTGCACCTCTACAAGCCCAAATCCTTGCTTTTTGACAACAGGAAGAAAGTGCCAGCTCCAAAGCGTGCATGTGGGAAAATATTCATGAATGCTGTGCCCGAAGACGTGGGTAGGTTCTCTTCCTTCCCCTCTCCCAGCGGGGAGGCAGGGTTGGCAGATTCTGACCTAAGAGGTTGTTCTTCCAGAGCACAGGAAAAGCAACACCAACGGAAGACCTGTCAGAAGAGGCTGAACTTCAGCAGAGGAGACGCTGCTGCTAAGCTCAGTACCCAGAGCTGCAGACGGGCACCAGCTGATTTTTAACAGCACAATGCAAAGCAGAACAACCACACTGCAAGCTGCTCGGATCTCCTGCAAGGTTTGTTGAAGCCTCATTAAGGAAAGCTTCAGTAGTGAGCAAAAGATTACACACTTCACAGCATGCTTTGCAGGCGTAGGTGCATTAGTTAACCGCCTCTCCGTGCTCCCAGCGAAGGACAATCCACCTCTACCACAATTCAAGCTCTCAGCTGTAAGAACACACCATGGCACTCCTCAAGCTCCATTTTGTAGTTGGCTGAGCAGCACTCAAGGCAAAGGTAACACAAAAGGGAATGACTGCTCCCTAAATTACAGTAGAAAATGATTCAGCATCCAAAGTGCTTTAGACCACAGAACAGGCAGCCTCCTCAGAAAGCTCCTCCCCAGGGACTCTCAGTGGTCCCAAGGCAGAGGAAGGCCAAGGAAGACTACCCAAATTCTTATCTTTTGGATCCTCAGGGAGCCAAAACAGCTTTAAGACAACAGCTTGGACAATACTGAGAATCTGACCCCAATGCTAACTCAGAGAGAGATAGCATCCAGTGCTGATGAATCTGTGTTTTCTCTGCACTCTTCCTTAGTTTGCCCATCAGCACGTTAACTTATTTACTTCACACATGCCAACTTCACTTCATACCAACTGCCCTGGTACTAATTTCTTAAGCTAAGCTCAAGTCCTGGTTATTTTTGCAAAACCAGAGGAAAGACAAGCACACTAACACATCCAGACATGTTGTTAGAGAACTGAATTTCGCTACCTCCTTGCATTGCTATCCTCACGCACGTTAGCTAGTCCCTCCAACACCCAGAAGAGAAACGCTACTCACTTCCCATGTGAATAGGTCAGCTTGTTGTTTTCGGAAGGTATCTTCGCCAGGATCTGCTCCGTCACCTCCAGGAAGTTTCCTCCGCACCAGGCATGCTTGGCAAGGATGGTTGTGCCCCTCGCCACAACAGCGAACAGGATAGCCATGACTTCACGCTATCTGGAAATAAAAACACCAGAATTTGGCTTGTTATTTGGCAGAGAAAACCCTGCAGTCTTAACAACATCCTCCCAGCCCTCAGCATGACGGGAGGGAGCGCGGTCAGTACACCAACGGGATATCGTTAGCAGGAAACGCCTCTCATCCCCCCTTTCACATTCTGTTCAGAACACCACCAAGACTCCCACAACCTTTGGAAGGATGTTTTTGTTTTGTTCTTTTTTTAACTGCACCTGCGGGGTGTCCTGCACTCAGTGAATTTTGCTCACGAGTATTCCCTACATTGCTTCCACCAAGGCTTCTAGCTGTAGGTACATTGTTTTCCTTTTCAGTGGACCCTTCAGCGTTTTCATGCTTTTCAAAGAAGCACCCTTCAGAAAAGAAGGAACTGTCTTGCAGCGACGTTACCAGGAGGTCGTGACACAGACCAAGCCCACCATCCCTGACGCAGCTTCAGTTCAGGAGTGATGCCTTGGCTTTGACTGCTATCAAGCTGAAGGAGAAAAGCTGCCGCTCGATTCCAGTCACACGACACACGCCTGCTTTTTACGGTCTTGAGAAACCCGCTGTTGCACCAAGGCTCCTAGAAAACACACAGTCTGCAGCTACACACCCTCGAACAAGCCGTCGCTCCTGCACGTGTACCACACCAAAACAGACTACGGCACGCAAGCGTCGGAGGGGCAGACTTCGGTGGAGTCCCCGCAGTCAGAAGAACAAGCCTGCTGTCACATGAAGGGCCACGCTTAATCAACGGAGGTGCCGTCACATTAGCCTAACGGCAGACCTAAGATCTAACACGGGAAACCACATCGGACCACAGCCGTGACATCTGCTCGGCTGGGTCAGTACCTCCATGAGCCTCTTTTCTGCTTCGGAAAGACTTCTGACCCTACCGAAACGTCATCTCATTTCTCACTTGGCACACGACTGCCCTGACGCTGCCTGCCTCGCGCTGTGCCGAGAAAACTCGGCCTTCTGGGAAGATCGCACGCCAGCTTCAGCGCAACGGAAGAGCTTGGAGACTTCTCCAGAAATAGGCACAGGTTCAGCTTCAGGATCCAGACACCACGGGTAGAAAGACCGAGCACGGGCAGTGCCCAGTCCAACTTCCTACCCCCCGGCGCTGACTGAAGCCCAAACGGGGTCTTTTGCTCCGGGGGCGGTCCTGCCGAGCGCTGTGCGGGAAGAACGGCCCGCCTGCATCTGAGCTGATGCAGGAGCGATCACAGCAGCAAAAGAAGAGATGGCAGGAGCAACGCGGGGCTGTTAGCAAGACCACGAAGCGAAGAGACAATCAACTAACGTGCCAGGGCTCGTGGTTCTGCTTGTTGTCAGCCAGACCTTTGGGGATAAACTTGGGGATTAATCCAGGAGACACCCCATGGTTAACCCGCGATCTGTAACCAGCTGGGAGCGCCAAGGAGTTCAGGGTCAGCACCACCTGGGGGGAGCAGAAGGCAGGGGATTAATGTGAGAAGAGCCCACAGCAAGCCAAGCGGGAAGCACCGCAGCAGAAGTCCTCAGACCACGCAGCTCCAGCACAGCACGCTCTAGAAAAACTGTCAGAGCTCGGTGTCAGCAGAGGGGGAGGGAGGACACACGAAAAGCCCCACGCTGTGCAGGCAGAAGCTGCTCCCCTCTGCTGCTCCTGACCGGCACAAAAGCACATCAACAACTGCAGGGGAAAGGAAGCACTCGGCTGCAGCCCCTCCTCAGGCAGACCAGCTTCTTTCACTTCCTCCTGGCTTAAAACTGGCACCTCTCAGACCCACGCACCTGTCCCCTCATCTCCACCAGGGATACAGGGGAAGCCCCTTGCACTGCTTTGCATGGCTGCCTTCTCACTTACCCCGCTTCAAAGCGAGACCTATTTTCGGCACAGAGGCAGCGCGGAGCATTTACCGGCTGTTCCTTAGGAGATGACAGCTCCCCTTGCTGTCACCGTGCCGTGCCCAAGCGCTCACACGCCGCTTGTTTTTCCCCCCCACCATCCTCGTCTGGACACAGCTCAGGGATTTCAACAAGAGGCCTGACATGGAGCTGGCACGCACAGCCTGGTAGGAAGGAGGACGCCCACATCAGCAGCCCCCTCTCACTGCTGCTGAAGAAGCAGAGGTGTTCACCTGCCTCTCCCCTCCGGGCTGAGACTCCAGCACAGCTGAAAGTGTCAGGAGGGAGAGGTGAAAACCACCTAGGTTTGTGTTTCCTCCCCCAGCCACGGGACTTGCAGGCTCACAGCTGCCCTCTAGCATCACGTCTGACAGCACCGCAGAAAGTGAAAAAGCCCCATCGCCCTCCAAAGATCTAGAGATGATCTCTGAAGGCAGACCCAGACGGTGCTTACTGAGGCCAATCAATGTCAACATCCACCTGGAGATCGTGGCAGTCACGGAATATAAAGAGGGAGAAGAAAGCTGTGATTACTCACTGCTCCTAACACAAAAACGAGAAGTTCGAGAACAGGTCCCACGGCAGGAAGCGGCTGTCCCCACAGCGCGTCCTCCGAAGCTCATTCCCACGTAACATCGAGGAGAAGAACAGCTCACACGAGTTCAGGAAGCGACTGACAGGTTTATGGAGGAAAAGAATCCCATTAAACCAAAGCATCCCAGCAGCCGCTCACTGGAGCCCAAGAGCTTACCTCACGTTTCTCCTGTTTTTCCACTCCTCCCCGGGCATCCCGCTAGTCAGATGCCAGAGCCACCTCCGGTCTGACTCAGTGCAGCCATTCCCAGCACGGAAAAACATTTATTCCACAGAAGCCCAGGTTATTTCTTTCTTTATTTTCAGGGATAAACGTTCTGAAGAGCAGATCGTACCCCCCAGCAGCAGAGCGGGTGAGCAGTCACGCCAGAGCCCCAGTGGAGGCCGCGACTCTCCCAGTATTTACATTCGGGCGCTGTCCCTGCTCCTCTCAAACAGCAACAAGTCGGAGCTACACCGAGGCCAGCTGAGCCCCAGCACCACCAGTTCAGGTGGTTTACAGGAGCTCCAAAACTCGCTTCCAAAGCACCCGGTCCTTTCTTGCATCGCTCCATCAGGTTCAGCCAGCAAGAACATCATACGACGAGCAGGGAGCCAAGTCATTTGCAAGCCTCTCACAAGCCCGACCGCAGTTATTTCCTTCCAGCACCACCGACCCTCCCCGCCTGCCAGATCGCAGCCTGCCTGGAGAGCTTGGGAGCCGCAGAAAGCTGCACCCGGCAGAGCCCAGAGGCTGTGAGCACGCCGACACGCCAGCGGGAGCTGCCTGAGGGCTCTCCCAGCCCCGAGCTCCCCGCCATCCCGCCCCAGACGGCCCAACCTGGGGCATCTGCCTCTGCTTTGAGCCAGCCTTAAACTGCTGCATCAGCTGCGCGCTGACTGCGTTAAGGCAGTGGCAGATTCCGGTATCGTTTTGCTGCCTTTGGCCTCCGAGAGCTTCTCTCAGCTCCTCGAAGCGCAGCACCGCGGACGTGCAGAGCGGGACTCCGGAGCCCTGGGCCAGGGCGAGCAGGGCTGAGCCAGGCGCTGAGCTCGGGCCCCCTCCGGGTGAGGCGCTCACCTTTCCTGCTGTGGGACGGGGACGCTGAGCAGCAACGGGGACTGCTCAGGGCACCCGGGAATCGCTTCTTGGAGGCTGCCCGCAGGAGCTGCGGCCTCCACCCGAAGGAGCGGGGGAGAAGCCGAACCCAACGAGGTCAGGGACAGGGAGGGGAGTCAAACTGGATCTCTGATGACTGCGTTTAAACGCTTATCGCCAGAGGCGAGAGCAGCCCCACGGCCGGTTCTGGTGTCGCTAAAAGCCCCTCGCGGCCACGCAGCCGCTCCGAGCCCCTCCTGACCCCGCAGGCAGCAGCTGCCGGACCGGGAGCGCACAAATTCTCCCCCCAGAATATTAAAAATAAAAACTCCTCGCGGCAAAGGAAACCGCACAAATACACCCCCGTGTCCCCAGCCCCGTGCCCGTGGCGGCTCCCCGCAGCCGCCCCCGGCCCCGCGGGGCCCTGCCAGGGGACGAGCCCCGGCGCCCCCCCCCCCGCCGCCGCCATTTTCCGCCCCTCACGGCCCCGGCCCCGGCCCCGCCGCTCACCGCCCGCCCGGCTCCTCCGCCCCGGCCCCGCCGTGACGCGCTTCCGGCGCGGCGCGGCGCGTTGCCCGCTGGGAGTCGTAGTCCCGCGGAGCAGCGTCCCGGCAGGCCTCTTGTTGCTGAGCGCGCGGGGCACGCCGGGAGTTGTAGTCCGCGCGGAGCGGTGTTCGGGAAAGGGCCTCCTGCAGCGCGCGGGGCACGCCGGGAGTTGTAGTCCGGCGGCGCGACATGGCGGAGGAGGGCGAGGGGAAGGCCGCGCTGGAGATGGTGAGGGGCTGGGCCCGGGTTAACGCCCGTGAGGGATCGCAGCCTGCCGCCGCGGGGACCGGGGAGGAGCCATCCGGCCCTGGGGAAGGGGGAGGTTTCCCTCCGAAGCCTCAGGCAGCGCCAGGGCCGGAGACAAGATCCCCGGCCAGGTGGGCTGGGGGGGATCGGGGGGGGTTTTACAGACTCGGAGCCCAGCAGGACCGCATCAGGGAACTCTCCGCGGGGCAAAAAGGGAAACAATCAGGTCTCTGAAGCAGACAGGCTCGGCACAAGGTGTTCTTGGTGAAACAGCCGTGCTCTGCTTCTCTGCCAGGTCGGCGCGTTGGGTTTTCCAAGCCATTCCTATGCAGTGTTTTAACTCCGCTGTAAATATTTTCCCTCAGCCTGAAAAAAAAAAACAAACAACACATCTGTACCGTACGGGGCTTCACTGCAGCTGGGGTGCAACCGAACGCAGGGGCGAAACAGGGCCCAGACAGCTTCCTCCTGAGTTAGCCTGCAATCCCAGGGAAAAAAGCTCTTGAGGACAACCGAGGCAAAATAATTGTAGTAAGTCCTTGCAGAGCACAGCAGCAGGAGGGACCAAGAGCTGTGGCTGGGAAGGAGGAGGGAGCTGGGTCTGGCGAGCAGGGCAGCAGGCAGGGTGTCTCCGAGCAGCCCGCGGCGAGCCCCACGTCGCTGTGCCGTGCCAAGGGGAGGTGTTCCTGCCACTCCTTGTTTTAATCCCCAGTAAGACTCGCTGCTTTGGTGGTGGGTTGCAAGTTGCCGGGAGGCAAGGGAGGAGGGATCAGGCTAACATCGGCGCGGCGCTGCATCACATCTGCTCTTCCCTGACAGCCGGCGTGCGGGGAGCCTGCCCTGGAGACACGCTGCAGGGCTGGGCGATCCCTTGCAGAAAGCAGCTCTCATCTGCCTGCTAAGCTGCTGCGGCGGTCCCCTGGGGGCTGCTGTACCTGGAGGAGAGAAGGGGGCTGCGGGGAGGCATTGCTCCACCAGGGGGCTATAAAACTGCCGGAGCAGCTGAGGATCTGGCAAGAGGCAGGACGCAAAGAGGTCGGCGCTCAGCCTTGGAGCCTCTCTGCTGCCAGGAGAGGAAGCAGCTGGGGTTGTCTGGGCAGTTAATTAGGTAGCTCATTGGCTACCGAATTGGCTCCTATGGGGTTCAGCAGCAAGCCTTTCCTTGCAGCAGAGTTAGCAGCCTGCGACCTGAGCTCACACACGGTGCCCCCAGAAGCTGCCCAGAGGGGGCACGAGTTGCTGCAGGAGCAGCAAACGCAGTTCTCAGCCCCTGCTAACTCAGACTCCGGTGCAGCCGGATCAGCTGGACCTGGTAACCTACTCCTCACCAGCACCCTGGCGTTCCTTACCTCGGGGCCTTACAGCATCTCTTCCTTCCTGATTTGTGGCAGGTCCAGGCAGATGGGACAGATGGAAACTGCGTCACGTTTGTGCTGCACGACGAAGACCACACGCTTGGCAACTCCCTGCGATACATGGTCATGAAGAAGTAGGTAGAGCCTCCAGGGTGCCTGGTACTGCTGAGGGCACCTGTGTCTCCTACCCCAGTCTCCTTTTTTTTGAGCTGTATCTCAGCTGGTGCTGGAATAAAACACGTAATCAGAAATTACCTTCCTTCACAAGACCAGCTCTTTTCCTTATGCTGTTGGTGTTAGGACCCAGAGGTGACTTACAAACCCTCCTGGGCCTGACCAGCCTCACCTGGGGCCTCCCGCATGCCCTGCCCATTGGCCCAGGAGCCCCATTTAAGCCCAGCTCAGGGCTTTCTCTCTTTGTCACATGGTTAGAGGACTGGTTTCCAGTCTGGCTAACTGTTTTGTCTGCACTGGCTGCTATTAATTGGGTACAGCCCTTCTTTGTCAATATAGGCCTCCCTTGTGAGCGCTGGGCTCTGTCTGGCCTGATTTCCTTCCCCTGGTCTGTGAATTGACTTTCTAGCCTGTCCTTGGATTTGCTTCATCCCCACAAACCTAGATGAAGATCTGGGCCTCTGGTTGGCCTTGGCTGCCATCTCCGAGCCGTGTTGTTCTCTCTCACTTGAGTGCTGTGGGACGGGGCTAGCTCTGTCTTGTTGGCAGTCTTACTGTTATGGCTTCCAGCGTTCCGTCCCTGGGGTAACAACTGCCCCTCTCTGCTCCTTGATGGCTAGTTGTGGAGAAAACTTAATATCTGACACGTGAAAGGCACATCTCTGGCGCTTCTCTGGCCCGCCACTGGGCAGCTGGTGGTGCTGGGCTGGAGCCTGGGAGCACGCCAGCCATCGTTTTCCTCTGCAAAGCTGCAAGGAGGTGGAGAACACGAGTAAAGTTATACAGGTTGCTTCCCTTCGGCATACCCCTCCCGTGAGACCCTAGTTATAAACTCCGTGAGCCCCAGCACGCCTGGCTGGCCTGAGCCTCTGACTTTCTTGAGCTGTGCTGCGGGCAGGCCTGGCCTTCACTGCTCTCTTCTCTCTCTCCTCCCACAGCCCTGATGTGGAGTTCTGCGGCTACTGCATCACCCACCCCTCGGAAAGCAAGATCAACTTCCGGATCCAGACCAGAGGTACAGGCACGCGCGTTCCCTGTGTGTCTGGGGTTCTTCTGTGGGATTCCCCCTGCTCGGGTCAGGTTTCAGCCGTGGGTTGTTCTAACAAAGAAGAGCACTTCTCTCTCTTTTCTCTGCCAGCCATCTGCAACCGCTGTGCCCTGTTGCTCAGCTGGGCAGGCTGCCCCGAGCTGTGTGCTGCAGCTCTTGTTTCCCGGCCGTAGAGCTGAGCAGCATCCTGCCAGCTGAGGCCCGAGGGACCATGGCCCAGGTGTCTGGGTTGGCTGGCAGCAGGCCCTGAACGGCAGCAAAAGGATAAAATAGATCTGCTGCTCCCTGTCAGGGCTGATCTGCCCGTAAATCAGCGTGGGGGTTGGAAACGGGGCTGACACACCTGGCTGCGGCAGCATAGCTTGTTCCTCCTCCTTCCAGCTGTGACACGAGGCTCTTCTGAAAAGCCTCACCTGCCTGTGCTGTCCTGCTGACTTGCCTCCCAAAGAGGGCTTTGTCCCCCGATGCTGACAGCTGTGAGCCTCTGGCACTCGCTCATTCCTCCTTGCACCCCAACCCCTTTTCTCGCCCGCTGCCTTCCACCCAGGCCCTGCACGCTCGGCAGCTTTGCCTGCTGCCTGGAGGGATGCTGTTATTTCATTCCTTCCCCACGGGGCTGTTCCCTTGAGCATCAGATACGTAGAAGCCAGTTCCTGGAAGCTGGTGTGTGCTTGCTGACTCCTTAATTCCTTAAAAATAATTCCTGCTCAGCCTAGCCTTGCCAAAACAGCCTCTTCCTCGTGGGGACTAACTGCAGAGTAAGCGTCTGCTGAGGTCAGGTCTCAGGCTGCTGGGCTGGGCTGCGAGGCAGGAGCGCGTGGGCACGTGTCTGGGCGCTGTGCGAGAGCCTCTCCCCGTCACAGGGACTCGGTGACAGCTGTGCTGCCTTGCAGCGAGGAGGGAGAGGTCCTCCCCCGTTTCGCTAACGCGTCTCCTTTCCCGAAGGGTCCCTTCCTGCTGTTGAGCCGTTCCGGAAGGGGCTGAATGACCTGATGGGTGTTTGCCAGCACGTGCTCAACACCTTTGAGGTGAGATTGTTGCCTGGGGCGTTTGCTGTCTCTCGGTCTCAGAGGGGAAAGGAAGGGGCTGGGAACTGTGTTGTAGGCCCTTGTGACACGAAAAATGTAGTTTTGGCAGTCATTTTCTGCCTGACCTTGGTTTGACTGTGGTTTTCCAAGTCCTAAACCACTGGGGTCGGGGAAGAGGAGAGGAGAAATCAGACTGCAAAGCCCTACTGGTCCTCCAGTGGAAGGTGCCGCAGGAGATTCAGCACCTTGTTTCCCTGTGAGTGCCCCCCCCCCAAGAGGCTTTGCTTGATCTGGAGGTTCCCTGCTGCGTCCCGCGGCCAGCCCGTGGACTGCACAGCTCCGAGCGCTGCCTCTGCCCTGCACGTTTTTAGCAGGAGAGCAGCTGAGAGGTGGAGCTGCGGGCTGGTGAGGAGACCCAGCGTGCTGGAGGCTGAGCTGCTGTGTCCTCCCTGTGTCCTCGATTGTCTGCTCTCGGGAAATGGGTATTGCCTCAAGGTCTCAGCAGGATGAGGCCAGTGCCTGCACAGATTCTCTGTAGGGTGTGCTCCTGCAGCCCCACAAGGCTCAGTCACTTCCGAAAGAGCGTTTTGGGTCCCTCAGCCTCTCCAGGCACTGGGCAGAGAAGTCACAGCACAAACCAGGGCGGCGGCAGAGGTGTGTGAATTGCTCAGATGTGCGCTGTTAACATTTATCCTTTGCTCTTGTTTGCAGAAGAGCATGAAGGAATACAGGGCGCAGAGGGAGGAAGAGATGCAGTAGCAGTTGGGGCTGGCAGTCCCCGTGGGTGTGTGTAATGTCTGTGTGTCATTCCCTGTGTCAAGAGGTGCTTTTTTATGACTATTTTGATGCAAATATGTATTTTCTGTAATAATAAAGCATATAAAGTTTGCTGCGGAGGCGTTGCTATGTAAATGGTAGCTAGAAGGCAGCTCTTTCACTCCTTATTTCTTCCCCTGTCCAAACGTTGCTGTTTTCTGCTCAGGATCTTCAGACTGTTTATGGTGATGCGCTGCAGAACTTGGCTGCCCCAACACCCCCGGGGAGCAGAGTGCTGTCTCCAGTCAGGCTTTGAGAGAGGCAGCACCCTCTTCTGATTGAAATCTTCCTGTTACTGGCCCCAGGGCTCCTGACTCAGATACAAATGAGAAGAGTTCAGCTGGAAGGGACCTAAAAGGTCCCATTTCCCCTCAGGAAGCTGCAGAGAGACACGAGGCCACCTCTCAGCCTCCGTTTCTCCAGACGAGACAACCCAGGTGTCCTCAGCCTCTCCTCACGGGACCTGCCTGCCTTACCGACTCCGTTGCCCCCCTCTGGATGCGTTCCAGTAACAGCCGCTCTTCATTTGTTAACAGATCACTGTACAATGGTCCTCTGCTCATTTGGGGGTGAGATAATTAAAAAAACAACAACACGCGCTTTCTCCTCTTTAAACCTCTGAGGAACGCAGGCGGCTGCAAGCTGAGAGCGCTCCTCGTGAGCAGGCCTGAGGAGTGCAGCGCTGAAACTCCTCCTTGGGATCCGCTGGCAGCCAGCCAAGGGGGAAAGCCTTTCATCGAGCCTAATGTGGCATGAAATGACGGGAGCTTTTCTGCTCCGCGCTGGGGTGCAGGGCCGGGAACCTTCCCCGTGTGCCCTGCCCAGGGGGACACCTCTGTCTCTTCAGCGGAGGTCTGCCGCTACCAAAGGAACCTGCTGGCGCTCAATTAAGTATTTAGCAGACTTTGCAGGCCCCCTGCTGCTTAATAAGAAGCACCCAGAGACTTCCCTTTTCAAACACCAGCATGTTTTATTAACGTACGGAGGAACAAGAGAGGATGTAAAATGTCAGGTTTTCTCTATAAAACCCTTCTTTCAAATACGGATTGCCAGACTCGCTTTCTGCCAGGCTGGCGGTGGGTTTGTGTTCACAGGCGGCGGGTCCTGAGGCCAGCTGAACCCTACACTGCGTAATAAGGCTCCTTCACCTCTCTGTGGCGATGGATTCACCCTGCCCATGCCAAAAAGCCCCCACGTCCCCAGCGGGTGGCTGCGGTGGGCCTGCTTTTGACTAATCCTCCTGGCCTGGCGGGGCTGGGGAGGAGGTTTTGGATAAATCAGAGCCTGGCCGATCCACCCGTGCTCGGTGCTGCGACCTCTCAGCCCAGGCGCCACGGAGGACAACTCTTTAAAAAGGTCTTGAAGGCCAGGAGCTGGCAGCAGGGAGCTGTCTTTGCCTTTGCACTTCAACAAGCAGATAAAATGAGGCTTTTCTGCTTTCTTTTTGGGCTGAAATGCGCTGATCCTGGTCTTACTGTAATCAAACAGAGACCTCCGAGGGCTGGGAAGGTGCCACGTGAATGCCGGCACAATGTAAGAGCTCTAAAAGCATGCCGTTTGCAGCTGATAACTCTCTGCTCTTCCCTCCCCTCTCACGCGTGGTCGAATTTAGTGATGTTGGCTATAATAGGAGGCACTTGGGAGGAGAACAGAAGGGGAAAGCAAAGGAGACAGAAGTCCCTGTTAAGCAGGCATGCAGCAAGTGATAGCCATGTCCAGAGCTGGGATGAGTACGCGGCAGCCTGTTTGTTGCAATATTAATCGTGTGCAGGTCTGAGCCTGGTTTTGAAGCATTTAAGGCGAAAATGTTGATCAGAGCATAGCTGCTAATGCGGGAATGATGAAATCTGCTCTTGGAGCACAAAAAGAGATGTTAGCCATTTGGGGCCCGGGAGGTTAATGAGGTAAGAGGATTCCCCCGTGTTCCTGTCATTGCTGTCTGTCGCGTGAGCATTAGCAGGTCCTGGCTGTCCTTAGGAGAGAATCACGGCTTTTGAACGCTTGGGACTCTGCTCCTTACGGCGTTACCAAAGGTCGCTACTGGGAAGTTGTTCGGATGCTTCAGGCTTCACTGCAGTGAACGGGAGCTGTGCCTTCACCTCTGCTAGCTCGCATGCAGCGTGCAGGTAGGAGACAGCGCAGCCCTTGCCCAGCTCCTGGCAGGCACCAAACGGCCTGGCTGCTGATCGCTGGTTTGGATAGAGCAGGAGGAAGCCAGGCTGACATAACTGGGGCTGTCCTGGATGGAAAAGGACTTTTAAATGCTTTGCTCTGACATTTTGGAACAGTTTGCTGAAACAGAGCACGATAAAGGTTGAATCTCACCACTTGGGACTGACCTAACGTGTAACTGGCTCCGCTTTGGAGCTGCAGCTGGCCCTGCTCAGAGGCAGTGCATCTGCTGTCCCCGAGGTACCTGCTGTGACCCAGCTTAGCCTGACACTTCTCCAGATTTCCGTCTCCAAATCTAACCCACAGCATCGTCTGCTCGCTGGAGCTGCCAGCCTCCTCCAGATCACCCAGGCTAGGAAGGCACTGGCCCAAATCAGCCCCCAGCAAGTCCTGGGCTTATGCAGGGCTGCTCACTTCTGGGACTTCCACCAGCCAGGCCAACAGGGACTTCCAACCATCCCAGGCCCGCGCAATGTAACGGGGACCCTGAAAAAGCTTTTGGCTCAAGCTGTGACCGAGGCACCAGCCACCCCAGGTGAGTGGGAGCAAGGCTGTCGCCCATTTTGCCAGCCTGTATCCCAGCGGCTGCTTTTTATGGGACCTCTTTCCCTGCCAAGCATTTTGACACTTCCGTGGGCCGCCCCGTTGTGTGGTCCAACAAGCAGACCCTTGTGTGAAGTGACACGAGGTTTGTGACGAGTGGAGATCCCCTGGTGTTGCCCGTGGCAGCAGGTGGAAGGTCGCTGCATCCCCCCTGCCTCTTCCCACCCTCCCTTCCAGCCACCAGCACTGCGCATCTGCCTTGGCACCTCCTGAGCAGGCTAAATCCAGGCGAGCGAATGAGTTTTAGGGAGCACCAACGAGATGCAGCGCTGGAGGTGTTAACCTGAAGCAAACCACCCCGTGGCAGCTGCCTGCAACCCAGCAGGACAGGCACCGGCGGGTCACTGAGAAGCTGGGCTGGCCAGGGCTGAATTTGCCACAATTTAGGACAGAGCAGAATTGGAACGAGGCATTGCATCAGGCTTGGTGTGCCGCTGGCTTACCCACTGCTACATCCTTGGAGCGCTGTGAGGTGCTCTTTTGAGGCCACAGAATCCCTTTAGCCTGGAAATGTGGACAAATACAGAAACGTGCAGAATTTAGGTATTTTTTTTTTTTTTTAATAAGCACAATCATTTAAAAAAATCC
Organism: Oxyura jamaicensis; assembly: GCF_011077185.1. Lineage (NCBI taxonomy): Eukaryota > Metazoa > Chordata > Aves > Anseriformes > Anatidae > Oxyura > Oxyura jamaicensis. The sequence continues at coordinate 15,154,613 of NC_048896.1, read as the reverse complement.
TGCTGCTAAGATACCTGTGTTGGAACATGTCAGGCTAAACAGTTTCTCCATTGGCTTCCACTTGTCCAGCTCTGGCACAAAGCACAGCAGCAGTGCTGTGAGATGGATACAGACAAATCTACTCTAGTGGGTAGGTAAGATTATGGAAAACGCGCTGGTCCCGGTAACCCTCAGTCTTTTGGTTTCCGTTGAAACCCATTTGTCTTTCAAAAATATGATTTGTTTGTAAAAACTTGCATTTGGGTGTCAGCAAAGCTAAAAAAACAACAACAAAAAAACAAGCACCATCACCTCGAAAGCTGCTTTATCTGCAGGTCTTTTCTCTTCTCCCTTTTTCCTTTCTCCCTTTTTTCCGTGATAAGGTGAAAAGGGAAAAGAGGAAAGGAGAAAGAGGTAAAAGAGGAAAAAAAAATCAGGAAAATCATCAAAAACTTGGCAACTAAAGCTTCCTCGTGTAGGTTTTCTTGACGTTTTGGCAAGAGGTACAGGCATGATGGTCAGGAAGTCACGCTGGAAAAAGCACTCGGGGATCAATCGTTTTAAGTAGTACATTTGTGAGGCTCTTTGCCCTGTTTCGGTTAGCTCCAGCAGCTCTTTCAGCTGAGATTGCCCCTTCCCCGTTGCCTTCTCCACCTGAGCTTGACCCTGAGGGTGAGGATCTGAGCCGTGGTGTCAGGGTGCTGTGGCCAGGAGGCGGTGGCGTCGAGGAACCGGGGAGGGGGAAGCTGGGGCAGGTGGTTTGGTTTGGCTGGATGCTGCCGCCGGTTTCTGCCGGGGACGCCTCGCCTAAGCTGCGCTGTCGCGTGCGTGCGGTCACCTCCTTGTGCCATACGCAGGCAGGGGGGATGCCATCCCTGGGTGGAGAGCCTGGGGCAGATTTCCCAGGAAAAGGGAAAGAGGGGGGGGGTCCTTTAGGGCTCCCCAGGTGAGGTTGGTCACATCACAAAGCTGGGTTGCTGCCCATCCCTCCGTGCCGTGGCTGCAAGCGGGGAGGTTTCAGGCCACACCTGCACGTGCCTGGGTCTTATCCTGGCTCTCTGCCCCGGGACAAACTGTTCCAGCAGCAGAGGGAGATCATAAGGGATGGCTTTTTGGCTTTTTCAGCTGGAAATTTGTCACTTGGGTGCCTTGCCCTCTCCTTCCCATCCCACATCCGTCTCAGGGTGACATCATCTCAACTTCCCTTCCCTTTTCGCACCCATCTCCGGAACTGAAAAATCCTACAGGGAGCTGGATCCCGTTCTTCCTCCTCCCGCAGAGGCGACTTGGACGGGAGGATGGACAAGCAGAGCTCAGAGGCAGTGTTCAGAGCTAGTCCCAGGGGTCAGTGAAATGCTGCAGCTCCTGCCAGGTGGGTTACGACGCGGCGGCAAAAACAATTCAAGCCCAGCCAGGGAATGGCCGTGCGAGAGAAATGGAGGTGTCCTGCTGTCTTTTCACAGTGCCTTCTCCGCTCTGCCCCGCAGGGGGGCTTTAGGAAGAGCTGTACTTGTTGCTCAGGCGGGAGCTGCTGCGGTCCAACCCAAGCTCCTGCCCGTTGGCTTTCCACTTGCCCACAGAGCCCTTCTCGTCCGTCGGCGTGATGCTCAGAGCGGGTCTCTGGCACCAGCAGCACAGGCAGGACTGCGGGGAGACAAGAGGGGGGTGACAGAGGTTACACGGGTGGGTTATGGGATGAAAGAGGAGGAAATGTGGGAAGGTTCCCAGTGGTGGTGGTGGGTCAACCCGCACAGCACCAGCTGGGAGTCACAGGCACGCTGAGCGCCGCTCTCCTGCAGGTCAGGTGTGTCGGGATTGGGCTGGTGTGGATTGGAAATGAAGATAGCAAAATGCCGGGCGGCTTTTGCAGCTGTGTTTTCTCATCAGCAAACAGGGCTGATGCTTGCTTGGGCTCAGCCCCTTGCCGCAGCTGCTGGGAGGTGATTCCCATCCCATCCCCTTCCTTTCTCCATCCTCCCCTCCTCCTGAGATTTTTCTCCGAGCAATTTGGGCTCAGAGTTTAGAGCAGCCCCAGTCCTGGTTTAAAGGTACGTGGGGATGCTTCTGACCCAGAATATCAGTCTTCTCTGTTCTTGCACTGGCAAAAGCCCCACCAGAGCAGGGCAGGAAGCTCTGGTGTGCTTGGAGCTGGGAAGAGAGGCACCCAGCAGGGTGAAAATCTGGGAGGAAAAATACAACGAGGACACAAGGGAATCCCGTGAGCCGCTGGCAGCCCCAGCATGTGCCTGACGTCTGCCTTTCCCCTCATCTAGGATGCCAAGAAGCCAACGGTGATGGGAGTGCCTGGTCTGTGGGAGCTGGTAGCCTTGGGACCGGTGTCCGGGCGCGCACCGTGCATGAAATTGCAGCCACAATGTGCAGTCAGCACAGCCAGGGGCTCCAGGAGCCAGCCCTACCTGGAAGCAGTTCTTGAATTTCCGACTGACGAAGTAGAGGGCCACAGGGTTGATGCAGGAGTTGAGGGAGGCCATGTTGATCCCAAAGTAATCCATCACGAGGAGGAAACTGAGACAAGAGGGGAGAGAAGGGGCTGGGAGCTCGCTGAGGGGACCCCTGAAGGAGGGTTTGCAAGCTGCCTGGGCTGGGAACCTGCTTCCATGGGGGGACCAGTGACAGATACCAGACAGAAGAGCACGAAACAGTCCCTCCTGGGGTTCAGCAATGGCACAGCAATTTTTGCAGTGAGCAGCATTTCCTGAGGAACCTAAGAGCAGGAGATCTGATTTCCCCAGGTGGCCTTGATGCTCTCACATTCAAACACAGTAGCAGTGTCTGGCCTGAGCTGGATTTGGGGTGGTGGGTAGGGAGGAGAGGGGAAGATGGGCATCTACCACTGCCCTCAGGTGTGCTGCAGACCTTTTGGCCCTGCAGAGAACGTTTCTCTGCCCAGGAGACCTCTTTAACCTTTTCTTTACAGACACATTTCAAAATAGAATTGCCTCTTTTCTTAAGGCCCCCCACCTCCTTTCTCTGCGCCTTTCTGGAGAGCGATGCCATCTAGAAAAGCAGCCTGAAAGTTTTTGGAAGGCAGCTCCACCAGCCTGCAACGAGCCCAGCGAGGCCCCTACCTGAGCAGTTCACATCTGTTGGGGTCCGTCTGGTCGTAGATGGTCTTCTTGAGGATGCGGCTGAGGTGGAGCGGCAGCCAGCAGAGCGCGAAGATCACCACGAGGCAGAACACGGTCTTGGCCACCTCCCGGCGCTGCGAGGAGAAGGTGGGCAGGGGAGAAGGGATGCTCTGGCTGAGCACTGGAGAGCGGCCGGGGCAAAGCACCATCTCCCCATGCTGAGCAAGGGCCCTTCGAGTTACTTCTACAACCCGAGCAGGGCCGGGCACCCCGTTTGAGTCCAAAGCACACTCCCAGCTCCTACTTCAGGAGGACGACTCATGAGATCCAGGCTGCAGAAAGCAGTAAGGTACCAGTAGCACGAGACAGATCGGGATAGGGTCTCCTTCACCCCATCCTACCATCACTCCTGGTCACTTTGCTAGTCCCTGGAACATGGACCTTCATCCGTCCACTCTTCACGCTAGGTTATTGTGGCAACCAGCTCGGCAGCTGGTCCATGGCCACAGTGCTGGTGGCTTGTGTTGACACTGAGGTGGGAGACTGGAGGCGAGGGCCCCTCTCCCTGGTTGAATCCATGCATCTGTATCGATGGGTCAAGAAGTCATTGACCACTGTGGGGCTGCGTTAGCTCATACGTGTCCTCTACAGGAAGCTGGGTTTGTTCTCCTCTTCTACAGCACTACCTCTCGTTTTGGGAAATACTGGGGTTTCTGCCCTCCTGGCTTTCTTACCCGTTTCATGTGGTCGTTCAGAGCGATTCTCATTCCGTTTCTCTTGCTCAACATTTCGCACGACATGAGGGTGTAGAAGATGCCGGTGCATACCAAGGGCAGGCAGAAATAGAAGCCGAAAAGCCACCAGTCCTTCACGTCACGGTAGAACTGCGTGCAAAGCAGAGAGGAACAAAAACTGGGAGAAGGGGGTAATGGGGCGTCGGTCCCTGACACTGATGCTGCCCCCCCGTCAGACCACTCCGACACTTCAGATGTGTGAAAGTGTGAAAGTGTAACTGCCCCGGGCTAGGTATACGTGGGGTAATCTTGCCCCGAGGCTGGTGCATGTTTAACCCAAAGAAGTGAAGGCTGTTTTACATCTGGCTGCTGGTCTAGCGCTTTTGTACAAGAACCAGTTGCAAGGAGCACGTTTTGGTAGGTATAGGGTTGGGAGGGTAAGTTCTGATGATTTGTAAGTGTCTTCATCCCCTTGCTCACCCTTAGCTGGCCCTGTGCTAATGGTTACACGTACAGCCTGGTTGGTTAGATGCTCCTTGGCCTGTTGTGACAGCCTAGCATCTTGCTGAAGTTTCCTGAGATGGGTCATGACCTTCTGATGTGGGCAAAGAGGACACAACGCAACTTAAGGACCTTCTGCCTGTTCTCTGGCCCCACGTTCAAAGCAACTCTACCCTGTCAGTACCTGCTGAGCCTTCTGTGCTTTGTCTAATGCTGCTCTCCCCAGATTCACCCCGATGACTGGAAGCCATCTGCAGAACCATCTCACCTCTCATGGAGGAGGCAGGCTGCCCCGTTTGCCTGTGCCTCCCTCTCCCTTGCGCCGCAGCTGGGCTGTGTCAGCGTACGTACCATCATGAAGCTAGATTTCTGTTCGGAGGCGAGCATGCACACCCACAGGTCTCGGTCCCAGTAGTTGAGCTCGACCATGTCAAAGGCTATGGCTTCGGGGACTGCCAGCACGATGGCCACTGCCCAGATCAGCGTCACCTCCACTGCCTTCCACATGGGGATTCCTATCCCCTGGATCCGACTCCAGGAGGCCACTGCTCGGTACCTGCTCAACGCGTGGGAACACAGCAGGAGCAGAGAGGAGTGAGAAGAGCCACCAACAGGAAGGGGCCAGGAAGGTGTATTAGAGTTCTCCCCTTTCCCTTGTCCCTTCCTCCACCACCCCTGAGCTTTCTCCTTCCGTGGAATGGGGAGGATCAGAAACGGGCCCAGGGGAGGAGTGCGATGGCAGCTCTCCTTGGCCAATATATGGCCACCTCCCCGTGGGAGGGGTGCCACCCTTCCCCACCACCCTGGCAGCTAGTCCCATGTCGTGCTCCTCCTCTCAAGCTTTTCCAGCAGGATTTACACTTCATCCCCACAGAGAAGACTGAGTTCCTGATGGATTTCAGCCCCATGTGACAACACCCCATTCCCTTCTCTGAATTTGGCCCAGACCCAAGCCACCCTGCAGTCTTCCCATCGGTGACAACAGAGGGGGCTATGCTGTGGTTAAATATGGACCAGGATGGGCAATACACCTGTAGAAGTTGTTTCTCACCTGTCGATGCTGAGAGCACAGAGGCTGAGCACCGTGATGCCCACCGAAGCCTTCTGGATGAAGGGGACCAGCTTGCACACCTGCACGCCGAAGGGCCAGTCCTTGGCCAAGAGCTGGAGAAGAACCACAGGGTTAACAGGGAAAGCGTGTCCGGCTTCCCATAATGGCAGGTGGTTACCCACAAGGCTCAAGAAGCCCACAAGGAGCAGCTGAAAGCGCTCTGAGGTTACCTCCGCTGGGGCTGCGCGGTGTGCGCTCCCGGTGCTTTGCATTGTGCTGGGAACCACTCGTTTCCCCGGGGGCTCGTGGTTGACACCTACGTGGAGGGGTGGTCCAGGCAACAGGTCCTGAACCCACACCCTGGGTGTTTTTGGGGGGACTGGAATCCTAAAAGCCACAATGGGCTTTGGGTCGCTTTTGGAGGGTGTCATGCTCCGAGCAGCCGAGGCCCAGCAAGGAGAGCTTCCTTCAGAGCCGTGTAGGCTCACGTCCTCACCACGCTCTGCCCTTCTGCCACGCCTTTGTGCAAACCCTCCCCAAACCTTCGTGCAGCATTATATGAAACAAATGATGTTTGATTGCTCGGGACCAAAGAAAAGCAACGCCTGGTTTAATCAAGCACATCCCCTGTGTGTCGGAACACCCCGAACAAATCCAGGCAAGGCAAGAAGCAATGTTTGCTTACACAATTTGAAGAGGGCTCCTTCCCTCACCCCAGCCCCGATCTACCACTGATGCCAGCAGCCTTCTTTACTCGGCTCCCAGCTTTTCTCACCTCTGGCAGTTGATTTGATCTCGTTTTCCCTTGGAAGCCACTACCTACTCATGGCCTGAAACCCAGCTGGGGCAAGCAGAGGGCATCACTGGGGACAACATGCATCGGAGCCAGGAGAAAGGGAGCTCCAGGAGATGGCTAGCTGTGTCTCCAAGCCAAGAGCCTGCGTTAACATGAGCTGTCCCATAGGTGAGGCCTTTGGTATAAGCACAAAGAGCCGTGCCCCCCAGTTCTTGCCTGACTTGGATGCAGGGCTGGGTATTCAGCCTGTGACACCCTCCAGCACATCTCACACCACGCAACTTCTGCTCCTAACCGGGGTCCGAGCCCCGCAGCCCGTCTCTGCCCACCCCTCTCTGCCCCGCTGCAGCGGGCAGAGCTCGGGTTCCTCCCCTTCTTCGTCACGTCTCTTCCCTCTAGCGTGGGGAGCAATGTCTGAAAGGAGCCCCCTGTTTTGTGAGACAGCCCTGTTCCTTGTTCCTGGATGAATCTTTCTGTTTAGCTGGAATAAAGCAGATGTTTGCCCGAGGCTGATCTGTGAACTGGGAGTGATGTGCCTAGCGCACGAGAACAGTGCTTTTTGCTTGGCTGAAATCAACTTCGGGTTGTAATGTCAGGACGCTGCAAGTGGTTCTTTTCTTGCCATTTTAAATGAGGTTTAAAAGATCTGGATGGGTGTGTGTGTGGAAAACACAGCGGGAGGTGGGAACACCTCTGCTTTCCCAGGCATACTCTGTCAGCTCATGTTTTCCTTTTCCTTTGGAGATCTCCCTCCCCCTTTCCTGCCCAAGCTGGAGCCTGAAATAAAGAGCGGAAGAGAGAGATTCCCCAGGGCACCGAGGCAGGTGGGAGCAGACGCTGTTCCTGCTGCACGAAGCCTACCTTGTACACGTTGATGGGCAGAGCAATGAGGATGTAGAGGAGGTCTCCGAGCGCCAGGCTAGCGATGAGGACGTTCGGCCCGTTCCTCATGCACTTGTTCTTGTAAATGATCCTGAGGAGCGTGGAGTTGCCGATGATCCCCACTATGAAGATGGTGCAGGACACGATGGTGTTGATGTACTTGAAGATGTGCCTGATATCGGCGGGCTTCACGCACACGGGCAGCAGGGGCGGCTCGGAGCCGCTGCTCCTGGGGAGGCTCTCGGAGAGGTTCGGCAGCTTGGCGTCCTGCAGCAGGCCCGGCTGGAGCAGGCTGTACGCCTGCTCCTGGCTGAGCACCTCGAAGGGGACCGTGCTCTCCTGGAAAGCCCCCGGGGTCTGGCCGCGTGCCCCGGAGAAGAGGCAGGTCAGGAGAATGGCGAGAGTGGTGGGAGCTGGGATGCTCGCCATGGAGGACTGAGCGGCAAAGCCAGCCGTGGGAGCCCTTGGGATGCTCATGGGGTGTCTTTGCTGGGGTCTGGATCTGTGGGTGGAGGAAGGGACAAGGGGAGAAATGGGTTAGAGGAGAAGGGGGCCTGGTAGTGCTCGAGAGGGTGCTGGAGAAGGTTTCTTCTGGCTACAAGCAGGCAGCGGTGGCCTGTGCGCCGGTCACCCACAGTCAGTGGAGCACAAGCAGCAGTTTTGGGGAACCTGCCCCACCAACACACTGGGGCAATTCTGCAAACCCCACCTCTGGGTCCACAGAACCAGGGGAGCTTTTCTTCCAGTTCATGCCATGGGAAAACTGGAGCAGCGCTAACATCAGCAGAGCCCACGCGGCATCCTTCAGTGCAAAGAGACAACCCTCCGCGCGGTCTCGCTGGGAAACATGCCGGGAAAATGCCACGAGGGTTTTTCCAGAAATGCTGTATTGATACCTGACATCTCATTCCGATTTATGTGCTAGTAGAGTGGCCCCTCCTTCCCCACCCTTATCGCTGTTAATTGAACCGCTTCCTTTCCAAATCCACCGTGCTGTTCAGCTCCGTACCGGGGGATATAAATCTCTCCGCGTTGTTTGCGGCGTTGGCTGCTGAGCACAGTAAAAGGTCTCTCAAGCTGACCAAGGCTGGAGCCCTGCTAATAAATACCAGCCCAGCAGGCTCTGCTTTGCAAATCTCAGACAACGCTCTCAGGCAGCCCAGCGGCAGCTCTGCGGCCACAGGTGGCTTATGAGACAGCTGAGGACGCTGTAGCACCGTCCTGGCACGATGTGGATTTGGGGAAGGGGCTTCTGGATGATCCAGATAGGGACACCGGTGGGGAATGAGCCCAGAGAGGGAGGGGAAGATGCCAGCACCCTGCCAGGCTGTGCCACCTGGGCAGATCTTGGCTCTGCTGGTAGGAGTGGGTGAAGAACGCGTTGCTCAGGCTACAAAACCCTGCAGCTTCGAAGGGAGGGAAAATTGCTGTGCCTGGATTGAAAATGGGAACCTTTTAGGGCTTCCCCCCCAGGCAGGGGTCAGAGTGCCCCCATGGGATTAGAGACGGGACCGGAGCCTCAGCCCGGCTCCCCCAGGCTCTGCAGGAACACGTGCGCCTTTCTGCTTGTTTGGAAGTCTCCAAGCGTGATCAGCGTGAAGTTGGCCTCTTTCCCAAGGAACCAGCCTAACCTGACCTACCCTTTTCTCGGTTTCACCCCACTGCTCCTGCCAGAAGATCTAAATCAGGCTCGGTTCTCCCCGACCCTCTTACGTCCTTCGGCCGGGTCCTTAGTGCGTGACACTGTAAACAGGCCGTGTTAGGAGGAAACTTACAATTTATTCTCAGTTACGTGTCAAGTGTAGGCAATGAAATAACCAAATCCCTTCAGTCACAGTTCAGACCTCACGAACTAGGTAGTTTAGCTTTCAGTTCTGTTAAAGCAGCCACATTTTAAAGACGTTTTCTCTCTGGTTGGAGCCCCTGCGTTGTGATGGCACCTCAGATACGGTTTCACCACGGGAAAGTTAAAGGTCCCGTCACTTTTCTTTTCAGCTCACCATCAGCATGCTTCCGTGCGCTGAAATATTCATGCCTGGTGCATAGCAATCTTGTGTGTTCACCGTACCTTTTATCTCTGCAGGCTCAAGCAGCTTTGCAAGCCTATCTGGGAGATAAGCCACAGTGGTGTGAGCCAGAACAGCCTCTACAAAGTTATCTGCCTGCCTCTGGCTGAGGACAAAAAAAAAATTAAAAAAAAAAAGCAGTTTTCAATGCTTTCGAGAGCGTTTAGAGACGTGTCCCCATGTGATGGTTGGGAATATCTTACAGGACCCCTAGCTGTCCTGTAAGCACCCCGTTTATGTGGGTGTCCCAACCCCAAGGGTTGCCTGCAGGTGTGTCCTGCTGCTCCTAAACACAAAATAACCCAAAAGCCGGGGAACCCCCAGCCCCTCCTGCCCATCCTGCATGGGCAGAGCTGATGTCCTGAGGAAGGGACGTTGGGGTGCCAGCTTATCACCTGTGGGGAGAACCTCGGTCCGTGGTGGTGGCTGTGAAGGTCCCGGTACCTCCGCTGGTCTCAGCACATCCATTAAGTCCCAACTGCCCAGTCTGGGACCTTGTGGCTGGAGAAGCTTCTCCGGCACCACCTTCCTGATATTTCCCTAAGCACCTGCGTAGGTACCAGAGCATCCTTGGAAAGCTCTGGTGTCCTGTGCCCTGTGCAGCAGTGGGCTGCTCCTCTCTGCTCCCCCGGTGAAGGACTGCGGAGCCTGGCGATGTTCAGCCCCCGGGTGTTTGGCAGGAGAGCTCATGTGAGTAAGGATCACGGGACACGGCTCGCTGGATCCTGCCCATCCCTTCCACAGCACCAAAAAAAAAGGGCTTCTCCCCCTTCTTGCCTTAAAATCCAATGATTTGGTAAAAGAGGAGCATTGTTTTCTCCTGCTCAACAGCCCGCAGACTTCTTGTCCTCCGTGTTGCCTCTCCCCTCCCTCATCTCAGAGTGCTTGCAAGCACAACCCTTTCTGATTTGTGGGGGAAACTGAGGCACAGAAGGGTCAAGAGGCTTGTTGGGTGCCCAGCAGATGTGAAACCAAACTCAGCATCACTTGATCCCAAATCCTCATGTTTCTGATCCTCCAGGGAGGTGACTCTGTGCCCGACATCCCCATCCCACCTGCCCAGCTGAGGCTGTTCTGCGAATAAACATCTCTTGCAGCAAAAATGCAATGGGTGGGAAGAGGGGAGAGAGGCAGATACGAGCACCGCATCCCCAGCTGCTTCCCTGACCTGAACCCACCCTGGTCCCTAAACTGGCCGATTTTCCCCCAGAGGTGTGCCGGCTGGATGCCTTCTCCAGCCCGTGCACCACCTGTTAGACCTTGCTCGGGTCCCACTAAGAAACGTGTGAAAACTCACCCGGACGCAGGAAATCGTTTTGTTTGCAAATCAGTGCACGGAACAGCAAAGCTTTTCATCAGCGTTAGGTTACCTTCCTCGAGGCCACGGACTTTGGGTGCTCTCGGGATCAGTTTCTCTCCCTCTCACGGCCCCTTGCCATGTCCTGCAGGTCCCAGGAGGACGGCAGCGCTGTAGATCCTGCAGTTTGCTTTTGCGTTGTGGGCTGGTGCTCGGGGAGGGGGGGGGGGGGGGAAGTTTCTTCCCTCTCGTGACTTGCTGAGTTCTCTCCAAACGGAGCCCTTGGTTATATAGAAAATCGCAGGGCTCCCCCCGAACGCGGCCGCTGCGACCAATAAGTGAAGAGCAGGACAGGGATGGAGGAGGAGGGCGAAGCGGGAGAAACGCGGGCAGCCCTGCGGATGGGATGAAAATAACAAACAAACAGAGCTCCAGGCGGAGGGAGGGAGCTGGGGGACGGCTGCTGACCGCGGGGCAGCGTGCCTGCTCGGCTCCCAGGGGCTGCGCTTCGGTGGAGGGAACCTGCGGCCCCGACCACCTCTGGGGAAAGGATCTGGGGAGGCATCGAAGCCTTTTCTGCCCGGGGTGTGTAAAGCCAGCTGGTCCACATGGAGCTTCCGAAGGGGCTTTCAGGAGCGCGAGCAGCGCTGCGAGCACGGCGGAGGGGGTGTGATGTTTCCCTGCTGGCCGAGCAGATGGGGTACAAGAAGCCCCTAATGAGGAGCTGGAGATGGGCAGACCCCACTTCTCCCTCCCTGAGCCTTGGTCTGGGTGAAGCAGGCTGAGAACAGGTTTCAGCCCACAGTGCCATCTGTCAGGAGGGGCTTTTTCACATGCCAGCTCTTTTGATTTTTGCTGTTCCTGAGCACCCTGAGCTGCCTGAAGAGCCTCGTCCAGTTGCTCGAGATGCAGGGCAGAGCTCCTCATGGCCAACACGTCAGTGCTGCCATGGGGTCCCACCAGCCTCCCCCACAAGCCATGTGGCTGGTCTGGTCTCTGGACACGGTCCTGGACCAAAGACTTCCCTCTGATTTCCACCTGCCTGTGAACAGATCACAAGCAGCTCTTCCCTGGGACTCCTCCTGTCTTCCTCCAGCCCCTGTGAGCCTGCAGACAACCGGTGCTGTTGCACAGCCTGTGCACAAACCTTGCCTGACCTCCTCGGCTCAGCTGCTCGGGGAAGAAAGTTGCTTTCCTCGCCATGCTCTGAAGCTGGCTGTGCTCAGGAATTGGGGGACTTTTTGGTATGTGGCAGGTTGTTTTACTAAAAAATCAAAAAAATGACAAATGACCTTGTTCAAGTGTCCTCGATGGCTCAGGAAAGTCTGTTGGCAAAACCAAAGCAACTTCACTTTGGTGTAGGAATCCCTTTGCCCTTTTAGTCCTCAAAACAAGGACAGAAAGAATGGGTTTGGGCTCCTTCCCAGGCTGAATGCATCTCAAGGAGATGATGGCTGTGGTACACCAGAGGGACATCCAGAGGGACAGCAGCAGGCTGGGGAAGGGCAGGCAGGAACCTCTGACAGTTCAGGAGGGGGAAGCTCCAAGTCCTGCCCTGGGGAGGAACAACCTAGCCCTCTCCTAAGAAGCCATCCCTCAGCCTTGCTCATCCTTGTTGCCCATCTCTGTCGTTGTTGGTCTTCAGTTGCTGCATCTTAAAACGTGTTTTCATATATCTTTAAACATTTAGTACTCTGAGGACACAGAACAGTTGAAGGTCCTTCTGTGGATTTTGCAAGAAATCGTGAGACCACTTTTCTTGCAGTAATGCAAGTGATGGACAGATTAACACAGGGGTTAAAACATCTAGATGCTTTTCTCCTGCCAGTGTTCCTCTGTTCTAGAGACCTCTTCTTCTGTTTCTCATGGCTATAAATTTCTCTCTCAGTTGCTCCCTCAGCTAAAAAGAGCCCGACTGTCCTGATGGCATGCCTTCTTCCCCCAGTGCTGCCCAAACTTCATTTGTCCAAGGGGTGTTTGTGACTTCCTAAGACCCTGGAGTAGTATTTAGTTTCCTAGACCCACATTTGGCGTATTACATGCTTTCAAACCTTGTCTGTTCCCACACTACAAGTGACCAGATTGAGGTTATGATGATTATTTCTGGTCTGGTTTCTTTTCTTCTTCTTCTTTTCTTCTTTTTTATTATTTTATTTTATTTTATTTTATTTTTTATTTTTCAGTCTTATTATTTTTTTATGTAAAGATATTTACGTGATTTATGTGGTCTTGGCATGAATCATAGATTTTAAACTAGATTAAGTGAGATTGTTCAAGTCTCCATCAGGAACTGATGGGCCAACCTGATCTAATGTGTGGCACTGCTGCCTGTTGAAGGGGGTTGGAGTTAGATGATCTTCAAGGTCCCTTCCAACCCGAGCCGTTCGCTGATTCTAAAGGATTTGGTTTTTTAGAGGAAAAGAGAATCAGGCCATGACAACTGGGACAACTCTCAGCAGAGAAGACTTTCTGGCATTACTGTTGGCATTTGCCAAGCAATATGATGGAAGATGCTACGTTTGCCTTGGCTTCTAAGTGACTCCAATAGCATTCAAATTTGTGGCTATCCTTTCTCATGGGTATCACGACTGAATTTGTGCAGGAGCTCTGCTAACATGGGAGAGCTGCAGAGGCTCACAATAAAGTATTCTTGCACGTATGTGCTGTTACAGCCTTTTTCTGAGTGGCTCCAGGCACAAGAATGGATTGGACTTGCAAAGAAACTCCCTTTCATCTTGAGATTTGGGCAAAGAAATCAATGAGAATTTGACCAGCCTAGCTTTTCTCAGTGGTCAAGATTTGTAAATAGGGAATAGATAATCCACACTGGTTGTTTGGGAACTTTCTTCTTGGTGTGGAAGCAAATTATCTGTGTTTTTCCACTTAATTGTTTCCATGATTCCTTGCAGCTTTGATGAATCAGAGCTGTGGATAATCCATAGAAAAGTTAATGTCTTCATTTAGTGCTACCCCTTGTTTATTAGGGATGATTCCTGCTCAGAAGAGAGGAGAATAAAAACTCCATTTAGACTCTCCTCTTTTCATCCCATGAAGCATCCCAAATTGGAGGCCCTGTCACCCTACCGTCTGTCTGTGTTTTCTCATGCCTTGGCACATGCCTGCTCTGGAGATGGAGCTGACACGTCCCCACCACTACTTTGCTCAGGTACAAGAAGCAACAGAGGTGATACACAGGTGTTGAGGAATCTGTTTTTGCTTGCTTACCGTTTGTTTTTAAGTTGATTGCTTTGTTTGAAACCACTTTGTGCTGTTGTAGGGGGTACAGACTGCCTCTGGCGCCTGCCTGAGGGTCCTGCTTCTCACTCTCTGTGCTGACATTGCCACATAGTGATCGGACTGCATCATTTTGCTTTCTTTTCTCCTGCGTCGTTCTCCCTTGCCTATCTCAGCTTAGCTTATTTCTCCCCGCAGTGTTCCTTGTCCCAGATAGCCCCCGTGTACCTCTGGGGGTGGAAGTGCAGGGAAAAGGCAGCTAGTGGTCTGTGCTGGGTGGGTACAGCCCATCTCTCAGAGGTACTCATCCGGCACCTCCTGCTTTGGTCAGCAGTGCTCACAGATGTCTCCAGCTTGCCCAGCTCTTGGTGAAGTCTTTCTACACCCCAGTGGATGCCCCTGACACAGAAAGGCCTGGGTTGGGCTGTCTTTGAGGTGACCTCTCCCCAGTCCCCAGCCTCTCCCCCTGCACACTTTGGCTCCCCAGGCACCTCCAACAGCTCATCTCAGCCCAGGGCAGAAGCCACGGCGCATCGGTCACCCCCTCCTGCAAGCTTTGGGCCTGTTTGGAGGGCTGCAGCCCTTCCTTGGCTCTCGTCCCAGCACACACGAGTCTGCACGGCACCTCTGCTCTTGGCCCCATGGGGGAGGCATCCTGCAGCCCTATTCTGGGATGGTCATGTTTTGGCATGTGACGGGGGATGAATGGGACTTTCTGTTCTGCTAGGAACAAAGGGCGGCTCCAGCCCCCTTTGGAGACCCCCAGGAAAATAGCAATCTTCTTGTACAGTCAACTGCTGTCCCTGAAACATGATTCAGGGCTGATGTTAAGGGTCACTGGAACGATCTGAAGAAAACTGCTTCTGAACCATTCAGCATCATGCAGGCGAACAACGGCTTCATGTCTGGCACAAACTGCCCTTCCATTTTAAAAACAACATATCAAGCACAATTAATTCGACTTTCTGCTGCTATTGTCCTTAGCTCGTTCCTGTGCATTCAGCACTGAAGGTGGCTTGGCAAGGCTGGCTAGTCCCATGCATGGCAAGCTCAGGGGAGCCATGGCTCAGCAATACACCGAGTCCTCGCTGACATGTTAGAAGGGATGAAGACAGATACTTTGTCTTCACTCTACCTTTAAGCCTGGATGATTGATGTGCAGCCTGGAGCTAAGGTTTCATTTGGAAATCAAGATGCGCTGTCAAGTCCTCGAGAGAGCATCTGGATGAGACCTTGCTGAAGACCGTCACCTGCCCATCAGCGTCTCCTGCTGATGCTTCAGTCATTGTCAGTGAGAAGAAAGATGGGTCTGTGGTGAACTGAAATACCACGGCTTAATCACAGCACAAGAAAGAACATGTAGCATTTGCTTTTAACTTAGTGAGTTGCTGGAAGGATGTAAAAAATGGATTTCTGCAACTAAACTTCCGTGGTTTCTCCAGTTTGTTTTTTATGCAAGAAGCTACGGTGTGGAAAAACCACATTTTTACCCTGAACATAGCTTTCTCGAGCACCTGATTCATCCCTTTGATTTGTCCAGTGCTCATCCTCTTGCATCCCTTGGTTGCTTTTAGCATAGGATTTGGATCAGCTGGTGGCCATCTACCTTGACAGCCTTGGCTCTTTCCTATAACCTGATCTATTCCTGTCTTTGTGGAAGCTGAATATCACAATATTGGGCATTCACAATAGGAAGGGCTAATAGGTAAAACCTAAGAAGCAGGAATTTCTTACATCATAGAAAAGGTTTTGTGAATAAGCATAACTAAAAGTCTCCTACTGTGATGGAAGAGGTCAATCCAAGATTAAAGGAATGGCAATCAAGTTTCAGGCTGCTTGTGCCCTCTGGGACCATCTCTGACCGGTGACTCAAGGTCCAGCATTCCCAGTTTGAGATACCCATGGGAAGCAGTTCTCCAGAGCTGGTAAATTAAAAATAATCACTTCCACTCTGAGCTGGAATCAATGGATTTGACATGCAGGTAATTAAGTTTGGAACTGTCCCCCAAAGAGTCAATTGTGCTTTTTTTTTCTTTTTTTCTTTTTTCTTTTTTTTTTTTTTTTTTCTTTGTGCCTGTGTGTGTTTGTGCGATCATATGTTGCACAGATTGTACAGATATGGTCATAGAGCTGAGGAATATCTGGAAGAATCAGAGGTTCAACTTACAGCCCCTGACACATGGACTCACAGACACCCGTGTCCTTCCTGCTAAGCAAAAGCAGCTCTGTACCCTGACGTGCATTCAGGCCTGGGCTGGAGGTGATTGAGGGCACTAATTGGCCTTAATGGCCCTGAGCAGCCTCACCTGAGACCTCCACCCACAGCCCTGGCCCAGAAGCCCTATTTCAGCCCAGCTATAGGAGGGATGCTCTCTGCTGCAGTCCTAGGCAGGGGCTCTGTTGGTTGTCCCTGACCTGTGGGCTGATTTGACCTCAGGACCTCCTTGTCACTGTGAGTTTACCTGATGATTTGTGCTTTTGGTTGGAGCTGGCTGCTAGCTCCTGCTTGACAAGCAGCAGCTGGTGATGCTGTGCCATAGGGTATCCCCTTGGTTCTATGTTTTTTGGGGAGCTGCTGGCCCCTGTGGTGCCCTGCTGGTGGGGTGGTGCCCTGCGCTCCGCTTGCAGGAGCGGGGATGGGGAGGTGGACACTGTATGTATAGGGAAAACCTCTCTCAATGGTGAGGAACTGCATTAAAGTTGGTTCTCCTCAATCTTTCCTCAAGGAAGCAAGAGGAACCTGCCCCAGGGGCCATCTTATTGTCTGCTCCTTCATTTTGTCTCTTGTCTTCCCCTTCCTTCTCCTCCCTGCACTGTCATAGTGCTGTGGCTGTCTCCTCATCCACTCCCCTAGATCCTGACCTTCCTCTCCTCTTCGTCCTGTCCTCAACTTTCCCTATGCTCTGCTCCAAAACAAATATGATGAAGAGTTATCTTGCCACTAGGAAGCAATATAATTCAGTCAACATCATTTTAAGGCTGACTGCAATTAGTCAGTGTAATTATCCGGGGAAGGGGCTATCTGCTTTTTTTTCCTTGTCCAAGCTGGTATCGCCTGGAGTGTGAGTCTGCATTATTCCAGATGCCAGCAGCGTGCTGTAGGAAGCAACGTGCAGTAGTTCTGGGATGCCTGGGAGGGCACACCCGCAGATGTCAGCGTGCTGGATCTCCTCAGGGACTTGCACAGCAAAGCTCGGAGGCAGGCAGGAATTCAAAGAGGTGAAGTGTCAAGGAGAGGAGCCTGCTGGGGACCTGCAGGAACAAATCCTTTAGGGGTATGCTTCCCTAGGGATGCGAGAGGCAAGTCTTCCTGCCTTTGTGGGGTCTGTTCTCACTTGGTTTACAAGTTTGATGTGTTTTTGTTCAGTGATGCTCCAGAAAGTTTTGGGTTTAGTTCTGGAGCACTAGGGATGCTGATGTCAACAGCTCAGAAACCTGTTAGCAAACCAATGTTTCCACTGGAGGAAGAACAATGTTCCTTCATTTCTAGTTCTCTCTAAATTTTGCTGCCAGCTTTCACTTTTATTCTTTTACTTTTGCCTGGGAGCTCTGGAGTCCTGGAGCATAGCTCTGGCATCTTCCCAGGGGAGCTTTTCTGCTGCAGACATTTTCATTTGTGTTGGGCACTCTGGTGCTGCTGCTCTCTGATGTTTGTCATATTCTGTACCCTCTCCAGGTTGATGTGCTCCAGCTTTAACCTCTGATGCAACTGCTGTAATGATGGACAATAAGGAACAAACGGTGGTGATAAGAGCTCTCTTACCCTCTGCTCTCTTCCTTTCTTCTGGAGAGTCCAAAGAGATGACCCGTTGGCTTTGAAGCAGTGGGATGGAAAGCCCCAGCTCCCCAGACCTTAGTCAGTGGTCCCCACAACTGGCCTGCACCAGCTCAAGAACCGCAGGTAGCCTTGTGCGGACCCCATACAACACAGCCACCAGCAGCGCCACGGCTGGACCCCACCAAATGTTTTCAGTCCCTTCCCTTGCAAAGGGCTGGAAAACAGCAATTTTCTGAGTGTGCCTGCAGCCACATCCCTTTCCACCAGTCAGGATGGGTGTGAGGCGGAATGGGCTTGCTTAAAGCACGTGGGGGGCTCCTCCTCTTCCTTCCTGTAGGAGGAGGGGATGTATCAAAAAACATCTCCGTGCTGCAAAGCCAGATCTCCGCTGTTCCCACGGGCCTGCACTGACCCTGCACTTGATGTTTTGTTGTTTTTTTTTATGCTTGTAATGCTCTTATCAGCTGGGGCCAACTGAAGTCAAGCTGGCTGCGGATGACAGAGGGTTTGCAGCTCTGGCTTCTGAGCCTCAGGGAGTTTCATGACAGTAGCCACAAGTAGAAAGGGATGCTTGCCAGCTTCTCCTCTTTGAAGGTTGTCCATCAGGTCCTAGCCTCAAGGCTGAGGGAGCACGTCTGTGACTTCCTGCTTGACACTGGATAAATTAGGGCTTGCAGTGTGGACAAGCCTCTTGTCTCCTTCAGATGCCTTAAAGTAAGGCACTGATTAGAAGCTGTCAGGGTTCAGGATAACTCTGTATTCCTCATGGGTGCAGGGAACCTTTAGGGAAATCATAGAAACTGTGGTCATCTCTGTACTCCTCAGATACTGCTGAAACCAGCGTGATGGGAGGATGTTGATCCCAACCTGGGTGAAGAGGGGACGTGCTTCTCCAGGCACTCCATAAACTCTAAGGATACTGCAGAGACAGGAAGCATCTGCCAGGTGTTAGGCTGGCGTTCCAGCCAATTCTGCATTGCCAGCGAGATGTAAAGGGCTGAGAAGCACGTTGACCTTCAGCTGCATAGGGAGGGAGATGCTAAAGCTCCAACTGTTCTCAGGAAACTGAGCACAGTATCCTCTGTGTTGCATCTGGTAGAGATTTTCTGTTAGAGCCTTCTCAAGTTTTGGGTTAATTTGGATATTCACTCATCTTGAAGCCTGGGTCAGGAGTTTGGGGTTGCGTTTCCTGTAGTGAGCCTGGCTCTGTGCTTGCTTCTGTATTGATTTTTCTCTAGAAAACAAAAACAAAACAATAACAAAAAAAGTATACTGGCAAGTGAGTGAGGCCTACTTGAAACAGCCTGGTGTTTCAAGAATCTCTTCTCTAAACCATCAATGGCTGATGTTAAGATTGGATGGATAACGGATGGTAACCAACCAGACAAAAAAAACTGATAGTGGTTTCATATCAACAGAAGTAAATGAGTGTTTTGGTTTTTCTTTTCCTGGGAAAGTGGAGGGAAACTCTCAGCCCATTTTGGATGTGATAGGCGTAACAAATGTTTTTAAATCCTGAAACAGTTTCTTTACATGTTCAGAAAGCAGCCCATAGCATCCTCTTCTCTGGGTCTCCACAAAGCTTTGTTCCTCTGCACAGCCCTCTGGGGTATCAGCCTCTCCTCCCAGCTTTGTGCCCTCAGCAAACCCACTGAGGGTGCACTCTGTTCCATTGTCCAGCGTATTGATGAGTACGTTGAACAACACTGGGCCCAGTACAGACCCCTGGGGGACACCAGTAGCTACAGGCCTCCAACTATGCTCCGTACCACTGAGCACAACCCTCTGGGTTCTGCCATCAATTATCAATTTCCTCACTGTCCACTCATCTAGGTCGCACTTCCTGAGTCTGCCTATGAGAAGGTTATGGGAGACAGTGAAAAGCCTTGCTGAAGTCGAGGTAGACCACATCCATCACTGGATGTGATCATCTACCCAACCGGTCATCTCATCATAGAAGGCTATCAAATTGGTTAAGCATGACTTCCCCTTGGTGAATCCACGATGACTATTCCTGATCACCTTCTTATCCTCTACATACTTGGAGATGACCTCCAGGATGAGCTGCTCCATCACCTTTCCAGGGATGGAGGTGAGGCTGACTGGCCTGTAGTTGCCTGGGTCCTCCTTTTGAAGACTGAAGTGACATCAGCTTTCTTCCAGTCCTCAGGCACCTCTCCCATTCTCCACAACCTTTCAAAGATAATGGAAAGTGGTCTAGCAATAACATTGGCCAGCTCTCTCAGCACCCATGGGTGCATTCCACCAGGGCCAATGGATTTGTGAATATCAAGCTTGCTTAAATGATCTCTGACCTGATCCTCTTTAAGCAAGGGAAAGTCCTCCTTTCTCCAGGCTTCCTCTCTTGTCTGTGTAGTCTGTAAATGACTTCTTTATGTGGTACTTCTATTAATTTGATAGAAAATGAAAGTGGATTTGAATTTCTTTCCTTGAATGCTGCTGTCGTCATATTTTTGGAAATCTGATGCTGGAGTGCTGGAAACCTGTGCAGGATGTGACTATTCTGACTTCTGGAACAGTTTTCATAGAGTATGAAAAGTCAGATAAAGTCCTAGTACTGTCAGTACAGACGCTAGATAGATCCAGCCATTCTGTGTAAAGCCCTCAAAGGGATCACCAGATACAGCTGATTACCTGGTGCACATCCTTGATGACTTGGCAGGACAGTGCCAGCAGAAGAGCAATGGCAGCTGCAGTACACAGAAACTCAGTAGTAACTTTTTGGATTAGTTCCCAGTATCTTACCTTCCTTCCCCTAACATTGCTTAACAAGCTTCTGAGAAAAGTTTGGAGAAATGGGTTATTGCCCCTGAAATAACTGCAGTTAATTATATGAAGATTAATGACCTGTTCTCCAAGAGCCATCAGCACAGCCTTCATCTTCCTTGAGTGCTGATGACCTTTCCAGGAACTGGGAATGAGGAAATGCAGTGGGAGATGGATTGGGTAAACAATACGTAATTTGGACTCGTTTAATTTGGGGGGAGGACAAGACTGATGCGACTCCCTGCATCCAGCCCATACCACCCGCCTCGCTGCAGCTCGCAGACAAACAGTGTGTGTTGGCTGCTTACCAGCGATAAAGATGGAAAGGGTAAAGTGCAAAAAGCCCTGTAGCCAGCGGGAAAATGTATTGGGACTAACAGAAGGCTGAGGAAAACAAGTTTGTGTCACCTCCCCTTAATATCTAATGGAGGTTATTTTCTTCCTATAGCCAGAGCTTTGGCTATCGCTGGCAAAGCAAATTGAAGACTGAAGATGTTGCAAGGACCTTGAGGCCTTCTTCACTTCTGGGCTTTGCCCCCAGAAGATTGATTGTAACCAGCTCCATCATGCAATGAATCTTGCACCCAGCAGCAACATGCTCTTGAGTGAGCTGAAATAGCTGCCAGCCACACCTCTGATAACAATCCACCCGACAGACCCCGCTCAGCCAGCTGGATGCTTTCACACGAGGTAAGGGGGGTTGTTGGTTATGTTCCAAGCAGGGTGTACTCGAAGCAGTACTGTGTTTCATAGGTGCTTAGCCCTTGTCTGACGACAAGGGTTGATGGATAACGGCTAACAAGTTGGTGACCAGATCAGGGATCAACCTTGAATAACCAACCAGATTAGGGTAGATGGTCTCTAACGTGGAGCTGGCCCATTCCAGAGTGTTCTGGCTTTGCACTTGCCCTTTGAGACTGAAGTTGGGAGGAAATCAAGCTCATCAAGGTAGGCAGCCCCACACCATGGTGTGTGATGGTTGTCTCTGGGCCAGGCACGGGGTGCTTGAATTTGGTGTCCCCAGACTGACTGAGAAAGCGGAGCTGGCACAAACCCTCTTGCCCCCGTGAGTAATGGCTTGTTGCCACAAGGTCTTCCTGAAAGAGGTGGAAAAAGCATTTAGAAGACATGTGCAAAGCTGGCATTATAAATTGACTGTCAGTTAAAAATCCATTTCTCCATTAAAGCAAAGATCCCATTTAAATGCTTTGTAACAGCCCCAAGGTCCTCTTCAGGCTGACGGCAGACCCCAGGTCTTTAGTTCTGTTCCTGAGCTTTGTGCCAGCATCCTCCAGGTCCTGCTGGTAGCCTGACAGCTACCCAAAAGGTCTCACATGGATTTATAGCTGATGTGAAGGTGTCCCATGCAGGAGGGGGTGTGCTGAGAGAGGCAACGTGAAATCTGCCCCCAGCCTCAAGGGTGAGTCAAGTGACACGGGCATACGAAGGGGCTCACAGAGGGTTTTCATCCTGCCAGAGCAGAGCTGGAAAAGCGTTAATGGGAAGGGGGGAAAAAAAGTCAAAAAAAAAAAAAGGAGTTGCCTTGTAAATCAAGGATGGCCTGGAGACAAAACCCAGTCACACATGTTAGGACTGACTAGTTTCATGTGAGGCTTCTCAATAGTGCCTCTGTGCAGAGGAGACACTGGGTCTCTGTGGAGGGCTGCACGTCCTGAGAGGGCTGCTGGATCACAAGCAGCGCGTGACTGCAGACTGCTCCCTAGCGTGGGGCCCCACCATGGCCAGTCCTGCTTGGTGGTGGAACTGGGGACATCCTGGCTCAGGAAGCCTCTCCCTGCCCCATTAGCTCCATAAAAAGGAGGGTTAGAGAAGGGAAAGACTTTTTTTTGAGGGCTCTATGGTTCTTGCTGTTGAGTGATGGGAAGGCTCTTCTTGTGGGTGCTTCTTGCTTGTCACCCACAGATCCCCCCCCTTGGATTTGAGGCAGGAAGCAGCAGATCATCAGTAACTGACCTGTTAAGCTGCTTGACACGTGGAGACGGGAGGTGCTGAGATGTCTCCACCTTTTGATGCACCTTTCTTGGGCTCTGAAAACACTCGTTTGGAGGCAGGTGAGAGCCGTGTGTGCTCTGAGAACCTCTGCAAGGGAAGGACCTGGTCCAGAGAGCTGGGATACCTTGGGGTGAGAGAAGGTACACCAACAATGCCACAGAGCAGAGAATGTGAAGGTCAAGTGGCAAAAATGTGTCCTGATGCCATGATAAACAGCTCTAAAAGAAAACACTTGCCTCTGTGCTGAGTCAGGAACTTTGTAAGGAAAGTGCCTGGCCCCATTCAGCCTCCGAACTCCTCCCAGTAAACCACAGCCAGTCTTCCCTCTTCTTCCTCACCTGTAAGAAATCTGATGCAACAGGGAATCCCAGAAAGCATCCAGTCCCTCTCCTTGCCCCCAGCACTACCTGACCCACTGATGGGGGCTTGTCCTGGCAACCCAGCAGGCTGAAGTTGTCCTGGCACCCAGGGGGGCACCCAAATGCTTCACGAGCCCCCGTTGAAGCTTGTCCTACAAGATGCAGAGTACCCAACTTGTATGAGTAGTTTACCTCTCCTAGAGCAAATAGTCCTTTCTGCATGAGATTAGCAAAAGTCAGTCTCAGCGAGAGTGGGTTATTTTTGCTGTTTTCATGTCTGGAGACTCACCTTCCCTTCTCTGAGATGTTCCCAGCTGAAGCCCTTTCTAGCTATAGTTTGAGCCTGATGATGACTTTTACTCCTCTTCCTGAATTTTTTCCCCAGCTGTTCCTCATCTGTCTGAGTCTGATTCCCCAAGCTGGATGCAGCCCAGTGGCTGAGACTGGATGCTGAGTAGAGCAGAAATCCTCTCTGTCTTGTTTGCTGCGCTATATTCAGTGTACACACATGTGAAGTTGTTTATCACAGATGAGTGATGATGGATTCTGCTTCAGCATGGGACACCAGCATTCAACTGAAGCTCTTCAGCAAGATGCCTGATTCCCATCTTGCACAGTTCGGTACTCCTAGCGTGCTGTCCTAGACTTGGAGGTGGTGTTAATGTTGGTTGAGCAATCCTCCCCAGTGCCAAATCAGGACTTTCAACTCCCTGGGACGTTTGCCTCCCTGGTATATTCCACAGATCTCATGAGTGTCACTTATTCTTAGGTATCTGAGTTAAGATCCCAAACTCTCTTGCTGATTAAGGGAGGCTCAGCAGCACTGAGCTGCCCTGGGGACACCCCACAGCCTCTGAAGGCCCAGTGGCAAGCAGTTCCAGGGGCTTAAATCAAAGTGGTGGGAATGCTTTCCTCCCAACAAGCCACCCACCTTCCATTTTTACGGCACCCTGCCTTTGCTGTGCTGCTGTGGTGGAGCCCACCTGGGCTGAGATGAGCTCCCAGCACTTCCTACTTCAGGCAGGGAAAACAAGAGTAGAATAATCATCATTTGAAATAAGCCCCAGGAGCCTGCTTCACCCTCCCAGACTGTGATGGGATAGTGGCCTTGTGCCAAGGGTAAGCTGTGTCCTGCCTGTTTTATTTTATTTTTTTTTAGCTGATGGCCACAGTGATCGTGCCAGCTACTTAAAAGAAAAGTTTGTTTCTGCGTCATGCTAATTAACAGCCTCCGAGAGGCACCCTGAACCCATCTCTGGGGTGTGGAGTGCTGCACAAGCAGGGAAAGGTTAATTGAAGGCAATGGGAAAACAAGAATTGAGGCTTTAACCTTCTCGGTCTGCCCTTGTTATGCTAACAGCATGGTGCAGGCAGACTTAATGACTCCTCATTACCCTGCTACCTAATTAACCTTCTGCCCCGAAACAGAGCCTAAACAAGGACCTCCCTGCCCAGAACCCTTTCTGCCTGCAGCCCAGGGGGTTAAAGGAGACATTTCCAGCGTTGCCAGGCTCAAATCCTTGTGCGGCTGCCAAACGGTTCCCATTACACAAGAGGGGCAGCGGCTCGGTGTCTCTATCGGGATGGCTCTGTGGCTGCAGGGTGCTGGGGCAGGAGCAGCGTGGCTCCCAGGGAGCGCTGGTAGCAGGCACAGCTGCATTTTGTCCCGGTGAGGATGCTCGTGCCGGAGCGATGGGCTAGGGAAGGGCAGAGACCAGCAGAGCTGCACCCACGGCCGTGGGAGGAAGGAAGGGCGGCAGTGCCTGCTCCTCCTGGCGACGGCCGGACCCGCTGGCAGAGGCAGCAGCTATCGCTCCAGATGCCTGCCATCATCCTGTGAAGCAGCTGGGTGTCTGCTGGCCTGGCGAGCAGAGTAAAGCACAGTGCCTGTTGCTCCTGCTGGATCAGCGATCATTTCCCTTCCTGCCTCAGATGATGGTTGCAGGTGAAGGCAAGGAGGCAGGCTGGGCGCTGGGCTGGCAAGCATCTGTTTCAGATGGTCCGGCTCATTCCCTTGGTCTGTGTCTCTTCAGCTGTTTTTATAGGAATTAGTTTTTCATGGCACTGATCGTGGTCTCCAGCAGCACTGTTGAACAACTTGGTTTGCGTTAGCTCTCGTTGTAGGGGTGGATGGGCAACCACGAGAGCAAAATAAGGGCAGTGGAGAGAGAATGAGCAGGAGCAGAGCAGAATCATCTCCGTGGGCCACGGCCACAGCCACGTGATGGGAAGAAAATGCAGAGGCCAAAACTCAAGTGAGATAATGTCACCCCAAGTCCTCCTTGAAAGTGCAATGGTCTGTGAAGCTTATCTCAGCTCTGCTGGCAGGGCATGAGCCTCGTCCTTTGATGTGTCAATGAACTGGAGAGAAGAAAGGACTTTTTGGAATTCGTTCTCCAGAACACTTGCCCAGAGTTTAATTTCTTTCAAAGCCCCGGGTTTGCTCATATCCTGTCTGTACGGAGAGATGAGGCCATTGGCACAGACTGACCTGGAGTGCTGCAAGCTGTGGTGTCGGTATGGTATGGTTGTGTGTGCTGGGCGGGGAGGGAGCCCACGCACGGGGTGAGTGAGAGGGGCTGTGCAGCACATCACAGCTCCCTCTGCCTTCTATCTCCTGTCCTGGGAACTGTTGATCCTGTGGCTACAAAATACGAGCAAATGACTCCAGGGACAAGTGTTTGGGGTGGAGGTGTGGTGGTGAGAGCAGCAAACTGAAAGGGTCCTGGTATGATGGCATGGGCTGGCAGGGTCCCAGCCCTGTGTGCCCCCCAGTTCCTTGCTGTGTGCTCTGGTGGCAGTAGAGGACACCAGTAGGAGCACGCAGGACATGGCTTGGATGTCCCACATCATATAATATTTGAGGCTGGAAGGACCCCTGGTCCAAGGCCCCCAGGTGGGTGCCCCCAGTCAGACAACATCTAGTCAGATACGAGTACCTGGCCTTTCTTCTCACGCCTGTCTCTCTAATTTAGGGCTTGGTCTCCTCCCAGAGCTGGTCTCCAAAGGCTAACCACAACTTACTACAACTCAAAAGCTGCTTGTCTACCCTATGAAACAATAAAGTACATTAACCCAGCGGGAGGGGCTTCTAGCAGCCACCCAGCTTTTCATTTCATGGAGGTGGGTGTAGGGTCCATCCCAAACATGCTGAACAATTAAACATCCCCAGGGTTCTGTATGCCACTTGTGTTCAGTTTTCCCCCCTCTTTAGGCAGTGTGAATTTTTCTTGCTCTCACCAAGGGCAAGTATCTGAGTCCTGCCTGCAATTTGTTCCCTGTGCTCTGGAGCCTGCCTCAGGAGGGCTGAATCTCACCTCTTCAAAGATACGCAGGGAATGCTCCTCAGACTCCCAGCCAGGATGGGGCCGAACCAAAGGAGGCTGCAGGGGAAAAAAAAAATACTGCATGCATTGTACCAAATCCAGAGCAGGTGATGGGCAGGGGTTATGGAGAGGAGCAGCAGTCCCAGCTGGTGTGTGCGCACAAGTTTTGCTAGCACTTGTGGCAGCTGGGACTAGGAACGAGGGGGTCTTTATGCCCCTGCAGAGGATGAGGCAGGCAGGAGCCTTCAGCTGCTGTGCCAGGAGTACCAAGCACTAAGCCAAAGGGGAATATGTGGGAAGAAGCCTCCTTCCCCTTTCCCATGATGCTGGAAAAGCTGCCCCATGATACCCATGGTGGGAACTGGAGTGATGGCTGAATGAGGAGCCCTTCCTCCCCTTCAGGAAGTGGGATGCTGTTGGAGCTATTTCGAGACAACTGCTGCTTGTTTTGGCCCTGACTTGAGCACTTTGGTCACCACCTCGCTCAGGTAGCTATTTTTGGACCTGCCAGGAATGGACTTCCTGAAGGGCAAAATGATGTGGGAGGGAAAGGAGACTTGCCTATGTGTTTTCTGAGCTCCAAGGAAAAGACAATAATGATAATAAAATTTGCTGGGAGTTTCTTTGCCTTTCCCAAAGTGAGTGGTGACCAGGAAAAAGGACAGGAGGTGGAGAGGGAATTTTGCCCCCACTGGGTGGCTTAGGTGTCAGGGGACCGTGAGCCCAGGTGCCCAGCCATGGAGCTCCTAGTCAAGGAGAGCCTCCGTGGTGAGGAAGGGAAGGTCTCCTTGGACAGACCTCCCACCTGATCCATTGGAATGAAGGGTGGAACCCCACTGCCTTGTGGTGTGTATGGGGGTAAGGGAACAGCCAGCCTACCACTGTGGGATTTCTTAAGAAAAAGGAGGAGGTCAGGCAGTTTTCATTTGACCACCAGGCTTTTCCTTGGCTCTTGTGTTCCTGCCCACGCTTGTTGCATGCAGAACCTCCGTGGGCGAGCAGGCAAAGTTCATTAAACTATCATTTAAACTATCAAAGCATCGGTGTCGTCAGTGCCTTTTCCGACCTGGTCTTCCAACCACCCCTTCAGCTGGGGCACTCTCTGTGATGATGTTCTTGGAAGGAAGGAGCCTGCGAGGCTGCTCAGCAGCTCACGGTATCTGAGCACCAAGTGCTTCCCTAATGGAGTTACCTCTTTAGCATCCCTCAGGGGCAGGCCTGATGGGCAGAAAATGGCTGCTAATTGCACGGTTAGTCGCAGATGTTCATTAGCATCTGCCTTCTTCAGCAGGTCCCTGCCACCCTTCTGGCTGGAGAGGGCTGGTGGCAGAGATGCAGGTGGGAAGGAAGCTGAGGTGGGGGCTTGCTTCTTCGGGGCTGCCGTGGTGTGCTGCACAGCGGGAGGAAGGAAAAACTTACTGCGAGCAGGGAAGAAATGAGGGCGCTTTAGGGGGAAATCAGGTTGGGGTGAGACAAAGCGGAGATTTTAACGAGTTAGGGGATTAGAAGGCAAAAGCGAAGTTAAAACAGTCATTTTGTTGGCAACTTAATTAAACCTTAGTCTCCTGGTTTGTAGGGATGATCTGCTCGCTTGGGGTGGTTCGGGGGGCAGGGACAAGCCCTGGTCCCGTGAGGTCTGGGCTGTGGATGCTCCTCCGTGCTGGTTGCTGCCACCTCCTGGGGGCTGGCTCGGTGGCCGTGTGGGGCTTTTCCTGGGGCTGCTGCACGGACATCATCATCCCAGAGAAAAGGAGAGGCTTTCTCCCAGCAGGAGGAAAGGAGCTTTTCCCCGCTGGACACCATAATCTCTCCTTCTGAGCCTGTTCCCTTACCAAGTGCAGTGGTGAGATAAAAGCATCCATCCCTCGATGAAGGGCTGGCTGGGGAGGGTTTAGGGGAATTGCGCAGTTGCCTGGCAGCATCAGGTGTCCGGGCCATGCGGTCTGAAAGCGGTGTTTGAAAACAACAGGAGCCTTCTTGCGGGTCAGAGGCAGAGCAGGTCCCCACGGGATGGCCCTGGCTCTGATGTTGAGGGAGCATCCCTTGGCCAAGCGTGTGGAGGTGGGCACGGGTGGGCATCTCTGGGCATCCTGCTGGCTCCACCAGGACCCCTCCCAGCATTACTGGAATGGGGAGCCCAGACCACGGAGCTACAAACCTAAAGAGTGCCTTGGAGTAACCGTGGTGGGAAGCTCTGCCCTGTGCCAGAGCTGACTGCAGGGGCCGTAGTCCTCTGTCCAGGACAGCAGAGAAGTTCTGCAGGGCTCCGAGAGCTACCAAAACCACCAGCAGACAACGCAGCTCTTGCAGCCTTCAGCTGCCTGCGCCCAGCCGCAGGGCGAGGGGCTGGCGTTGGCCAGAAGATGGTGCTGGTAGGAAAGTGATTAAAGACCTTGCTCTGGTTAGATCCTCCCCCTCCTCCTTCCTATAAGAGACGCTGTAAAAATAACTCAACATGTTTAATGGTCCCAATTCTACCACGCAGGGCCCGCAGAGTTATTTATTACGTCCAGCAGGTTACTAAGAGCTAAACTGCAGTAACTCGAA
Source organism: Oxyura jamaicensis (assembly GCF_011077185.1). Taxonomy (NCBI): domain Eukaryota; kingdom Metazoa; phylum Chordata; class Aves; order Anseriformes; family Anatidae; genus Oxyura; species Oxyura jamaicensis. Next base: position 15,126,174 of record NC_048896.1, on the reverse strand, counting down.
ACCTGCGAGGCAAAGGCTGCTTCTGGGCAGAGGATTCTCTGTGTGACTAATGGAAGCATAACCCTGATTGATAACGGTTTCAGGCTTATTTATTTTTCCCCAGGATCCTTCTCATAGCATCCTGCATGGTTGGGCTGGGTTGCCCCTCGGTGGGGTAACTCTGGGGATTCCCCTGAAAAGTAGCAAAGGGTGAGGTGGGCATGCATCCTGGGGAAGGTGTTTATTTATTTACGTCTTATCCAGCTCCCAGTGCACTGGATAAGCTGCCCCTGTGCCCAGGTAGGAGGTGGCGAAGCCTTACACTGCCACAACACAGGATTTTGTCCTCCCATTTACGCATTACCTGCCCTTGCTGGGAGGCACAGGTGGTGGCAGCTCCTTATGGACTTGAGCCACTGGGCAGGGACTGAAGCCTGCGGTGCTGCTGGTATTGTCATGCACTCCTGGAAGATGCTCGAGGTGAAAGCGGCACCCTCGCTGCACTTCTCTACCGCATGCCAGCGTGCACCCCAACCCCTGGGGTAGATGGGACCCATCACTCCGTCGCAGTGCTAACGAAATCCCAACAGCTGCATTCGCGGCAGCGAGTGGAGCTCTGCTTCAGTCAGAGCACTGTTGCTCTATCGCATCCTGAGCCTGCTAGTGGCTCTTACGTGAACATCTAGCGGTCTCTGTCCAGAGCAGAGCCTGCTGCATGCTGAGAGCTGCTGCACGGGAGCTGGTTTCTGTGCCAGGTCTGTTATGTGAGTCTTCCAAGCCAGGATTATTTAAAGGAGAGATTTCCAGACAGTTTTGGAGTGAGATTTCCTGTTGTTTGCTGGAGCGTGTGGCTGAATCTCCCCTCCAGGAGGGAGCTGCCCTAGGATCATGCTCAAGCATTAACCAGGAGAGAAGGAGCCCCTCTGAGGCTCCTTCTGATCTGGGCTCAGATCTCCTGAGGCACCTTGGGGAGATCGCTCCGGAGCCCCACACCTCTGGTTCCCAACCTGCAAACTGGAGCCTTGATGCTGTGTTCCCAGAGCACCTGGGGGACTTGCAGGTGGTGGGGCACTCCCAAGCACAGCAGCCAGACGTTGTTGCTGCACTTCCAGCAAGGGCAAAGGGACCAGCAGACAGTCTGCATGCTCCTGTTGGCAGTTGAAAGGAACTGCAGACCCCTGGCTGTGAGGGGACAAGGGGAGCTCCTTGTCTGGGCTGCCCTGAGCCCTCCAAGCATCACCCCTGGAGGCAGTGACTCCACGTGGCTGGGTTCCTACTTCGGGACAAGGCAGCCCAGGGAGAGCTTGGGGATGTCTCTGTTCCAGAAGATGCTGAGACTGCCTGCTTTTGTATTCTCCTTTGCCCTCACCTGTTTTCTGTAATGCTTCCCAGCTTTAGCACCATCCAAATCAGCCCTGATGCGTGCGCAGACTGGGGAAGCCCCATTATCCCTTCCTCATGTTTACCTCGTGATTTGAGGGCTTAATTAATCCTGGACCTCCCATAAGCTGGGGTGTTAGCAGAGAGCAGCCGGCAACACTTTCTCCCTTACTCGCCCAGCTCACCTCTGCCTGGCTCTGAAGTCCTCTGGCTTCTCCAAGGCAGGACGGCAATTAGGGCTGCCATCGTTAGTGGTGCCAGCCCGGCAGGTTTCTGTGAGCAGAGCTGCCTTCCAGAACTGGGTTGGTAAAGCAGCTCTGAACTCTTGGCTGTGCAGGTGGGGAGTGGTGGCACTGTGACCCTCCGTGGTTCTGAGGGGACTTTGGAGGGGCCCCGAAAAGGAGTGCTTTGTGAGGAACAAGCTGGTTTGCCAACCCCGGGTTTCCCAGCATCTATTGTTCCTGGGGGCTGGAGCCTGCTCTGGTCTTCCGTTAGCTTTGCCATCTTCGTTGGGTGGCTTTCCTCTGCAGGGCAGTAGGGAAGGATGTAAAGGAAGAGGGTGAGATGGGCCGTGGGGCCTCCAAAGCTGGTGTTGGCTTTTCAGGCAGTTTTGTCTTCAGCCTTGAAGAATGTCCACATGCAGGTGGCTTCGGCCACTCACCCAGGATGAGCTGGGGAGGGTCCAGCATGACTTAAATGCTTTCCATGGAGCTCTGCTGGTCCAGAGGCCAAGCTGGGGGGTGGTCTCAGGGATGTGCACCCCCAGATCTGCTGGGAAGAGAGCATGTGGCAGGTGGAAGGGGTCTGTCCCTTCTGGAAGGGTGTTACGGGGAAGGGATGGATCTGGAGTTTATTCTGGCTCACCAGAGAATCGTTATCCTTCAGGATAAGAGTTTATGACTACAGTCCCCAAACCCCTAGCCCACATCAGGTGAGTGGGTGGGAGCTCGTCCCAGCTGCTGGCCCCATCAAAGGGAGCCAACCGAGAGGGGCTTGTCCCTGTTTGTGACTTGGGGTCGGGGCTCCTGCAGGGCTATCGTCCCTTCTGGAGGGGGGGGATACTCGGCTTGGACATCCTTTCAACGGCAAACCATCCCCACTGGGATCCTGGGGCCTATTATAGCCTGATTAAATATTAAAACAATTCATTTTGTACTTAAACTGTTCCGAAGGCTCCTGCTGCTGATGACTTTGAAGTCTGAGGCGAAAGGCTTTGCTCTCGTTTTCTCCTTCCCCACTTCCCCTCCATCCCCACCTTTCCCCAGGCAGGAAGGGGAGGGTGAGTCGTGGCCAGCTCTGGCTTTGCTGGGGTTCCAGCCTTGACTGAGACGGTGGAGGGGGTTTTGCCCTTTGTGGGAGCTTGCTGGAGCTGGGAGCCGCTGGAGCAGGAGGAAAGCTGTGGTTGGTGGTGGGGGGGGCCAGAAGAGCCCCTAGAGGCAGCAAGCTTTGTGCTCTGGCTGTGTGTGCTTGGGTGGGAGGGGATCTCTTCCACCACTCGCTCCTCACTCAAACCAACTGGCTCTGCACCAGAGGAACTGGCCAAGGAGATGTATGAAAGCCACCTGGCCATCAGGGGTGTCCATGACTGGTGGGGTGATTCGACTTGTTGGGGTGAACTTGGGGATTTTCCACTTCTGCACCGAGCTTTGTTGGCATCCAGGCTGGTCGGTGGCAACTTGTCCTCTCCTTGGTGCTGCTGCAGGAGGTGCTAAGGCACAGGACAGGGAGAGCTCCAGGGAGACCAGGACTTGCTCAGAGTCTTCTGGGGGCAAGTTACAGGTTGGGATGTCACCAGTGCAAGGATATTTGAGCACCTGCAGGGCTCAGGGCTTAAATTCCAAGCTGTAGCCTGCTTGTTTGTCCACCTGCTCTCAGCTCAGACCTGCAGAAGTGCAGGAGGACCTGAACCTCCTCTGCCTGCTGCAGATGAACAAAAAGGTGAGTGGCAAATATTTTGTTTCTCCAGCTGAAGCAGGCTTCCTTCCCTCCCCCTCCTCCAGCCCCATCTTTTACATCTGTTGTATGTGAAATCCAGCAAACTCTCAGCAGAGCTCATTACTCACGGCCCACTGCTCTGAAGAGGGCTGAAAGGTCCTGCACGTAATGATTTGGAGGTGATTTGTATTTAAGATGCTTGGCTTTCAGATGCTGGGGGAGGAGGGGGAAAATTAAATAATTGAAAGCTGGTGGGGAAGGGATGGAGAGAGCCCCAGACAGAGGGAGAGGACGAGAGTTTCTCATGGTCCAGAAGTATTTGAGTTCACCAGCATCCGTTGCACAGAAGCTGGGTTAAAATCCAAGAGTGGAGGTGAATCTTCTTTCTGCCGATGCAGGATCAGAGCATGCCCTAGGGATGGTGGAGATGGGTCTGTTTAGGTGGGACAGAGTAACTTGATGTCCTGGTGGGATGCTTTTGCCTTGGTCACACCAGACTCCCCTCCTTTCTCTGCATTTTCCTCTCACTGCCTCTGGCATGCTTTAAGCAATAAAGTCAATTTGCCAGCCCATATATTTAGGAAGTCTCACTGGTGGTTCCGTGTGGCTAGTAAACTCCTGCTGAAAAGGGTGAGCAAGGCTGGAAACAGTGCTGCCTGTGCAGGGCAGGTTTGGTGGCCCTGAGCCATGCAAAGAGTGCGGCTTGCCGATGCAGAATTTGCAGTATGAGCCTCATGGGGCAGCTCTCAGGATCTCAAAGCAAAGGGAGATTTCATGGTTGTAACCCCTCTTTGGGTGGGGAAACTGAGGCACAAAGGGTGGAAATGAATTGCCCAAGGAAAGAGCAGGTTGAATGTCACTTGTCTGAAAGTTCAGCAAACTGGGGTGTAAAGCTTGTTTTTTGGTCTAAAACAGCTGCACAGCTCCTTTCAGCCTTTTTTCTCTTTCTTTTTCTTTCCTTTTTTAGCAAATTAACAAAAATACCTCTGGTTGATTGCTCCAGCTCTGGTTTTCTAGCTGGGCACCAGCAGGATTTGCTGGTTCTGGAAACCAAGAGACGCTGAGGGTCTCTGCACTTGAACTTGAGGCTTCATTCCCAAAGCCTGTCTTTAACCTTGACCCAAACTTGTGCCTTGCTCCGATGCCTTGGGGGGAACCTGTTCCCCACCCTGGCAAACCTGCAGATGCGGATATCCTTCTCCATGCTGTACAAGCTGCCAGCAATCCTCTGGTCCCTGGAGGCGTGCAGATGGCCCATTAGTGCATTAGGGCTGGGGAGGCCACTTTTATTCAAATCCTCCAGCCTCAGATCTGTGAATCAAGTCAGATTAAGCTGCCTGATCCGAAGCTAACGAGTCAGGGAATGAAAGTCAAAAATCAATAGCTTGGGAAGATCTGATGCTTTTACACATGCTGTCCGTGTATTTACCGGCTCCGTACAAGGAGCAGGGAAGTCTGAGGAGCCTCCCCTTAATTCTGATGTTTAACCCATGCAGGTTCTCCCGCAGGTCTGATTTTATTACCCAAGCCACGGGTTTTGGAATTGTAAGTGGGGCTATTTTTTGCCTTCATCTCAGAACATCCCATTTTCTCCAGAAAATACATGCTGGAGCTATGTGCCTGGCTCTGATGTAAGTAGGTAAGTCTAAGCAAACTGCTTAATCTGCTCAGCACCTGAATACCTCAAAAACGCCTTTTCTACAGATTTTTTTTTTGGGGGGGGGACGACACAAGGACAAACGGCACTTTTGTTCTCCCTACCACCCCCCGCTCCCAAGGCTGGAGCCGGCTGTGCAGCTGGTGCCCCCCGCGCTGCCCGCCGCGGCTCAGCGGGGGCCATGTCCCCGTCCCTCCCTCCGCAGCCACGTCCAGCCGTCGGAGCGGGGGCTGCCAGATGGCAGGGGGAGCGGGGGGCTTTCTCTTCGGAGGCTGCGATTTCGAAGCGCCCCAGCGATGCCCTCGCAGGCCGCGGGAGGGTTGTTGCTCCCAGCGGTTGGTCATGCTCCGCCGGGGAGTTGAATGGGGGAGAGGCTGGAGTAGTGTTGTTCGGGGCCCTGCTGTGGGGATCCCAGCTGGGGTTTGTGATGGTGGTCGAGCCCTCTCCTGAGGAGGAAAGGGGTCTCCGGGTGCTTTTGGAGCAGGCTGGAGAGAGCGGGTGGCTTGCTGGGGACAGCCCAGCGGAGGAGGTGCTGCAGGGCAGGACGGGGACTGCAAGGGGCAGGCCTGCACCAGGCCTGGGCAAGGCGGCTTCTACCCGTCTGCTCTTGCTGATGTTTAATCCACCTGCTTTGTGGCAATCAAAATCTCATGTAGAATTAACTATATCAGACTACCTCCCTCTTGTCAGCTACCATCGAAAACATTTAAAGGTTGGGCTTTATGGTATTCTCAATTCCCCTCCACGCTGGGCTTTGATTGCATTACCCGAGGCCATGTTTTCTGAGGGAGCAATTCTCCATTAGCTTAAACATGGGCTCAGCTCCCAAGTCTTTGGTGCTCAAATACCCTAAAATCGCTGCAGTTGTAGGAGCTTGAGCTGGCTGTGTCTTAGCAGAAGGTGGCTTGGAGGGTGGTAGCTCTGTAAGCGTTGCTTGGTGTGGCCTTTCCTCTGCATCATGGTGTGGGGGAAGTCACCGCTATTTAAGGAAGAGTAAAATAAAAGTGTATTTAGAAGCAACGCTTCTTGATGTTTTTCTGGCTCCCAGCAATGGAGCATTTAGGGTGTCCCATATCAGCAGGTTTGCTTATTGCCCTGAACTTCTTAGAAAATATCTTAGGTTACACATAAAAATGAACAGAATAAAGACTGGATGTGCCGCGCATGGCAGTGGTAGAAATACTTTCTTGGGAAACAAAAAATCAATGGTAAACAGTATATTGCAGAGCTACACAAGAACAGCTGGAATGAGCCCTAAATATTTATTATTAATACCAAAGCTGTTTATCTTTGACATATTAAATAGGTCGTATCTCATCTAATAAAGCCTCTGTGTACAGTGCTGGCTCTGCTGGGCTGGAAAAAGATTTTGCTTTTGAGGTCTGAACAGAGTGAGAATTTGGAGTCCGTGTGTTACTAAAAAATAAAATTAAAGCTTTTGGTGTTATTTGTGGAGGGGCTGGAATTGTCTCCTTCTCCTATGCCTGAGTGGCCTCTTCTGGCATCTCCCAGGACATGATCTAGAAATATGACCAAGAGGTGTGCTCAGAGCAGGGGATGCAGGTCCAAGCCTCAGCTCATCCAGGGATTCCCTGTGTCATGATGGATAAACCACTTAACCTAGACTGGGCTTCAGTCTAGAAATGGGATTGCACCGACCTACCCTCTGGGATTGTAAAAGTGATGGGGAGGCACACAGTGACAGCAAGCACTCTTCTCCCCCATTGGAGACATCATTAAACAAATATCTACAAAGCTTCCCCATCTTCAGGAGCTGAAAGCTTGAAGCTAGCTGGATGCTTAAGTGCATCAGGACCTAACTGCTGCCAACTCTAAGTGTTGGGGGGTGGGGGGGAAGAAGTGTTGTCCAAAGCCCCCTGCATTTAAAAATCCCCATCCAATGGCATTAACCCCACATCAATCTACTTAAGTCTTCTAGGAGCTCAGGAAAGCTGGCTATCTTTGCATTTCTTTCCAAATGCAGTAAAGCCTCTATTCCTAACCTCACACAGTGACACTGAGCTGAAGAGTAAGCACCCATATCCACCCTTCCTGCCTCCATTTCCCCACCTTCTGAATGACATGTAGCCCACCCGCGGTCTCCTTTTGCCTTGAGGAATTTAGATGTGTTCCAGGAGTCAAACATAACACTGCATTAGCAGCCCTTGGCCTTGTGCGAGTCCAGGATTAGACATGCTGGAAAGCAGAGCTGGGGACCATAAGGGGCATGAGTGTGATACAGGGGTCTAAACCAGTCTTATAGGGAGGTGATTTTGGTATTTAGTTCGCTGCCTTCAGACAGGTGGTGGGTGTTTCAGAAAGCTATTTCCAATAGAACTGGTATATTCATGTTCTTCGGGACTGCGAGCAGCAGCTGTTGAGCAAATCTGCCCCCGTTGCATCCCTGTGAATGCCTCAGCTCACCTTCTCACAGGTCTCTTGGGTGTCTTGTGGTGCCACAGTGGGTTTTCAGTTGGTCCAGTTTGTACCCAAAGTCAGGCTACACACCAAACTCCTAATGGCCTGGCCTGGCTTCGTGCACGTGGGGTGGCCCAAACCAGGGATTGTGCCTGCTCCCATCCGCAGGACAGGCTCAACCATCCTGTTCCACAGAGGCCAAGAATGAGGTGGGTGCCACCAAGCACGGCACCAGGGAAGGGGCTGGCCCTGGGTTTGTTTTGGGGCACAGGTATATTATGAAATTAAAAGCTATTGAGCCTGGAAATCACATTGCTCCCACGGAGTGTTGCGGTGGAACTTGCACGATCCCCAAATAAATCATCAAACCCGCCCCACAGGTGCGTGTGGGTTGGTGGAAAGCAAAAAAAGTGTTTCTGGTGCTCAGATCTGACCTCTGGCTCCTTGGCTTTGGCCAACATGTGCAAATTCACCCCTACAGTGGGCAGCTCCAGCACCAGGGCTGGGCTCTTTTCAATGCACTGCGTACATACCATTCGCTGTCTATTTACATCGGACGTGTTGCCCCACTGTACATTAACATTTAAAACAAAATCGTCAGCCCCATCACGAGCATCGCTCTGAGGGATGGCAGCGCATCGTAGACATCGTGTAAGTAATTTGTTCAACATTGGTGATAATAAGCTACGCGGAGCAATAAGAACATAAACACAGGGCTTTGTGTGAGCGTGTGTTTATTTTTTTCTCCCTTTTTCTTCTTTTTCTTTTTCTTTTTTTTTTTTTTTTTTGAAAAGAACCTCTGAGGGGAAAAAAAATGCCATGAATGATTCATAGATGCAAGGGGGGAAAAAGACGAAGAGAGAGAGGGAGAGAAAGAGAGATTAAGAGAGAGGAGCTTCAAAGTGACTGGAGCCGATTTGAAGTCCTGAGCGTTCCTGTGCTGGGCAGGCCAGCAATTCACCAGAGAGACCCCGTCAAGCTCCCCCCATCCTCCGCCCCGGCCTCATCCCTGCTGCCGCTGCCTCCACCGCCAACGCAGCCTCCCAGTTGCAGGTTCAAAGTTCAGCAGCATCTAATGATGGGAAGGCCTCCCAGACCCTCTGTGAGTGGCATCTGTTTATAGGCACGGCCCTTCCCTGGTGGTTTTAGCTGGGCTTAAAAAAAATATATAAGTTAAATAAAATAAAAAAGAGGAGGAGGAAGAGTGGAATGAGATGCAGGGCTCCTTTTTTTTTAAAAAAAAAAAATGTATAAAAAAATCTACTGGTGGTGAAGTGCCTTTGATTCTGAATATTAAAAAAGCCCATTAGATTTAAATGTAGTGAGAATATTAACGCTACTGCCTCGATTTGTATTCACCGGCTGCCACGGGTACACTTGGGGAGTGCAGGAGAAAAACACAGCTCATGCCTGGGTGGGATGCTGGCTCTCTCAGCAGGGAGCAGCCAGGGTGATGGAGGGATGGAAAGGATGGAAGGACAGATTGTCCCCCCTTCATCTTGTGCTCCTGGTCATCAGAGGGATGGGGACTTCCAAGGCATCTCTGTGCTGGCAAAACCCATGGCTTCACCACCAGCAGGGTTAAAACTCATTATTCTTTCACAGGGAAATTCAGGCGTTTCAAGACCTGGTTTGCAGTGCCCCAAAAGGGGAATAAAGGATTATCCTTTTCCAGGGAATCCAAGTCTCAAAACAATTTTTCCCCTATTTTATTTAATGCATTGTTAAATTTTTGCTCTTTCAAGTTAATGATGTAATTGGATTAAATGTATGGGATATCATGGCAGATCTGCAGAAGAAATGAGTGATGTCTAGGACAAATTCTGCAAGACCTGTTATTGGTTATGTGTCACAAAATAAATGACACGATAATGAGTGGCTAATACTCTAATTAACATTACATGCTGACTTTATTTTATTAATCAAAGGCAGTAACACTCACTGGCCTAATGAAACAGTTTGATGTTTTAATACTTCCAAAAGAGAAAAAGAGATAAGGGCTCAGTACTAATTAGAGTAGCAGCTGATTTTAGGAAAAAAAAAAAATAATCTTATATTGTTGCCTGGCTAAAATAAGGGCATGAAATACTGCAAATATTCCCATTTACAAAATGAACAAAAACTAAAACCATATGCTTTAAAATGTTAAAGATAGCAGAAATTATAGTTGGCCACCCTTTCATATTTATAATGTGTCATGACATATCATTAGTGCTAATGAGTAGTGAGACGTGAAGCACTCCAACAGAAACATAAAGAAATCATACTGAACAAATAATGCTGCCCCAAGTAGTAGACTATAATGAACATTTAATTTCACAGTGGAATTTTAAAAATTTCTAAATTATTTTTAGGAATTCAAATACTGTGAATACAATGGAAATCAAAATCAAATCGTTTGGCAAAAATGTTTTGGTTTTGAGTTTTTGTTTTTTCAGAAGGAAACCTTCAGTGCTGAGCTTTTCTAGTAGCCCACATCCTAGCAGAGAGCTGAACAGGTATTGAAACCTCTAATAAATAGGGTTACAGTAAGGGCTTGAGGTCTATTTTAACAAGTGATGTGGCCATTGCTTCTTGACATGAGGTCCCTTAAGCCTTCCAAAGACTACCCATGACCAAAACTTGGCTCTCTACTGTTTCCCAAATCAATCCAGGTTGGAGGAATAAATGGGGCTCCTTAACCTCTGGCAGACCTTTGGCTTGAACTAAGTGCTGCTTTCCTCTGCTGAAGAGCTGCAACCTGAAAACATGTGAGTTAATTTCCACACCAGACACTTCCATCATGCTTTCAAGAGCAATGAGTGAAGGAGTTATCTCCTGTCATCTCAGAAGTCTTCTCAGATATCTCTTCTCTTGTTGAGTTCTTGGCATGTTGGAGCTTGACAATTGCTTTTTTGCCTGCCTGGTTGCGAGCTTCATCCAGCCTGCCTGACTTGCCGTGAGACCCTCAGCCACTCAGGGTGGTAGCTCAGTTCAGGCAGGTGATGAGTTACCCTGACATCAGAAAATCAGGGCTGTGAGATTCTAGCACCCTGGATGGTCAGCAGGGAGTAGTTAGGGCTGAAATCTGCTGAAAATGGTACCAACCATTGGTGTTGTGTCTGGATTTCTACACTAACTATATTTCAGATATGGACAGCAAATGGTCTGACACATCCCTGGTCCTCAAACCAAAAAATTTGAGGAGGTGGACCAGGGATAACCCTTCTCCGGTTGTGTTAGAAGTCCCTAGAAAACGGCTTCTCCACGTGAGAAATACTGCATAAGAACCGGTGTAAAACTGTTTGAATTACCTCCCAACTACTTTTCTTGCTACCAAAGTTTGAGCTGAATTTGCAGCTTTTTAGTGAAAGCTACTGAAGCTCCTGAAGTGGTTGAACTCATTGATGCTAACAGAGTCTAGGTGGGTATGTTGCCACTGCGGAGTGTAATGTGATTTCCCCCAGAGGAAAATTCCCGTTGCAATGCACAGACACACAAGGAAGCACAATTAACTTCTCTGGAGGAGCCTTAAGCCAGCTTTCCCTGAGTGTTGTGTAATTAAAACCTCAGCCTTGTTAATACATTAGTGAGATGTTTGCATATAATTCATCAAATGTTTATGAAAATGCGTAACAAATAATCCTGACAAACAAGTTGCTTAATTGAGATAAGGGATGGGAAGCCTTGTGAATTTTTAATAAAAAGGGGGAAAGAAAGCACGCTATGTTAATCAGATGAAGTTATCTCATTCAATATTTTCAAGTGACTTCTCTAGTGCACATTTTATTTAATATATTACACAAAAGGAATAACTTGATCCCCTGATGAGATCTGCATAGAAAAACCTCTCTTGCAACAAACGTCATTGGCATAAGGCATTCCCCCAGCTATTGATCAAAATCTTATTTTTTGTTCTCGTCAGATAACAGCATTAAAACCTGCCTGAGATTTGCACTTTCTCTAACTGAAAGAGGAACAACTAATGCCTGGCTGATGCCTGAGTGTTTTTCTCCAAGTACGTAGTTAACTCAGTCATATAGCGATGACATTAATTCACATACCATGGTAGCTAATTTAGCTTTGGGGAAAGGAAGGGGAGAGCTCAGACTTAAAAGCTTCTCACCCGCTAGTTTCAGTGAGGTATCCCACCACAACCATATTCTCCGTGGCCAACACCCTCTCCACTTTGCTCTTTCCTATTAAGCGGTTTGGTTAATTAACACAACAAAGTTCAATAAGGCACAGTCGGTTTTGGCCTGAAATTTGCCTGATAATTCCTATTTCTCTTTCAGGCTTGAAAAAGCTCTTTTGAGTTCCAAAGCCTCCTTGTCTTGTCCAAGGGTGTCAGACTCCTTGTTTCTGACTGGCTTGCTGTGGCTGGGAGGAAGAGGATGTGAATCTGTAGCAATTGCAGCACCAGCATAAGAAATCTCCGCCTGCCAGGTAGAAGCCAACCTGCACCATTGGAAGAGAGAGTCTGGACCCTGGTCAGCTATATTTAAATATATAAATATTATAATATATATATATATTATATATGTGTATATTTAAATATGGATATTTATGAATTTAGTGGGTGAAGTTAATGGTTCAAAAGGTCAGCCTGAACTTCCTAAACATTGATTTGGTTTCAGTTTTAAAAGCAGTATAACACTAGACAGAAGGGAGAGTAAGGCTTGGAAATGGAGGAAGGAGCAGAACAGGGCAAAAATATATGGAAAAAAAAAGGTTTGGGGAGCAAGAGACAGAACTGCAGTTGGTGTGAGTAACGGTGAGGGCAGATGGAGGGTCAGACCTGCGGTAGATGGAGGTGGGGTGGGTTCAGCCAAGGAACTGGGACCTCACACAGACCAGTCCCTTTCTCTGAGCAGCAGTGTCAAGCCTTGATGCCACACCACCGTGTCTTCAGTGTTAAGCTAAACTGCAGACGTTGCTCCTCCTGGAATGGTGTGGATGCTGGAGAGAGATAAAAGCTTCCTGACTCACCTCTTAAGCAGGTTTCCCACTCAACATGGTCATGCTGCCCTTAGTGGGCTTGTGGGGCAGCTCCTCCCTTTCCACTCCTCCCCCTGCTACCTGGGACCTCTCTACTCCTCTTACCATGCATGGGGTAGGAAGAATAATTCCCAGTTCTCTCTTTGGCCCTATTCCTAACGCAGCTCTCTGGGGAGCATGCCTGTGTTGCAACGCCCTTGGAGGATCTGGGAGGATCAGGGGAGTAAACTCCCCACCACCCCCCGTGGTGGGCATGGTTGCCCATGCTGGCACTTCCTCCTCTTCCCAAATGTCACTGTCTCTGTCACGCTTCTGAGTTGATGCTTTGATATTTATAGCTCCACTGCCAATCTGTTTGACTGACGACTTCCATCCTTGCTTTCCCAGCCCCAACAACGGGACTGAGAATCTCTCTCTTACCTGCCCTGTGGAGGACAGCTTTCATTTCTGAACCACGAAAAACTGCTGCTCAATATAATACAAGGTTAGATCTGCACACTGAGCCACCAAGTCTGGATTCGAGCACCGGCACAAGGCCATCTTCCAGTCACCTTTGGTTTCCCTGGTGGACCCTTGTATCTCCTCCTGGTTCCTGCCATCTCCCCAGCTGGTCGCAGCCACCCCATCGTGCTGCACACCATGTGGGCTCTTCTGCTGGTGGCCAGAAACAGGCAAGGAGATGCTGCAATTAGGAGCTCGAGGTGAAAATTGCTCAGGCCCAATGAAGCTCACCGTAGCACGTTGGATTGCACTCCCAAAGTACTCAGAGCAAGCCAGTGATGAAGAAACATAGACTACGTAGCTTAAAAAGCTCCCAGCCCAGAGTCAGCATTTCTGCCCTGACCTGCCTCATGAATTATTTAGCACGGGACTTGTTGATGCGCACTTATATTTTTTTCCCAGTGGAGTTGATGATCTTCCTTCCCCTTAACAGCCTCGCCGCTCTCTCCCCGCACAGACACCACGCTCGGTGGGCTGTGGACGGACCAGGGCTGAGCTGGTGCTCACCACGGGGGAGCTAAGGGTGCCGGGTGAGAGGAAGGGCATCGTGGCCGTAGCTGGCACTGCAATGGCAGGGCAATGAGAATGGGGACGGGGATGGGAGAGGGGTCCACGGGAGAAAGAAAAGTGGGAGAAGTGCAGTTGGAAGTGAGTGGTGTTAATGAAATATTCAGCAGTGGTGGGCCTAGACGCATTGCCGAAATTGCAGAAGCAGAGATGATTAATATTTAACAGGGTAAGCTGCCACTTGGCTGCTTTCTGCACAGAGATTCCACCCCCGCGTACACACACACCGCCTCCGTCCTGCTTCCCACCCTCCTCTGACTCCCCCAAACTCCTGCCTCCGCCACTCTTCGCTGGCTCAAGCCAATGACTCCCACCGCTGTGCTTGGCTTGGGGGAGGTTCTCCGGCCCCTCCATGAGCTCTGCCCAGGGGAGATCAGGTCCAAGGGCTGCCTGGTGGGAAAAGTGCCAGGACGGGGGGGGAAGGTAGTCTGGAGAAAGCACATCATTTATTTTTCATGTGGATGGGAGAGCAGGTTGTCCTATTTAGTCACATTAGATGCTCTGTTAACACAACAGGATGAAAAAAAGAAAAGGAAGGATGAATAAATGCTTGCAGCAGAAGGAAGCTGCTCTCTGGTTCTCTGGGAAAACAGGAACTGGTCTTTCAGGGGGTTAAGTGTTTTGGCTCCAGCTGAGTCTCCCCTGGGGTGACCCATCTAGGTGATGGACAGCTAAGAAATCAGGGAGTGCACAAGGCTCTTCATCGGCTGGTTTGGTGCAGGAGGACTGGCCCCAGGTGTGGACTGATATTTGGTACCTGCCCACCCACCCCCTCTGCGGAGTCCTTGCGGATGGGAAGCTCTCTCCATGAACATCCATGCAGCTTCCTCCTGGTCCTTTTGCAAACCCTCTCCAAACTCTTTGCTCAGACACCTTCTCAGGAGATGTGACAGTGACCAAGATGTCTCCATGGGTTTGAGCTTTTTTTAAAATCAGTCTCCTTCCATCTGCTGCCTTTTCTTCTGCATTTAGGTGGATGCTCTTTGATCTAGGAGTCACCTCTGTCCTCAGGATTTGTGATGCCCTTGGTACAGATAAGTCTTAGCCCGTTTGTGCAACCTCAATCATCACAAATAAATTACAAGAATATGTGAGGTCCAGCTACCCACTGGGATCACTAATATGAAAATGACCCAGAGGAGCATCTGAGGGTGCGTCAGGCACTTGGAAAGAGGAGACAAACCTGAGTCTGTACAGATGAGATTTCTGTGGGCAGGTTCATGTCCCACCACATGGGCTTTAAAGGTGTAGTTGGTGAGTGAGCATGAGTCTATCATGGGACCAGAAAGAACACCGTATACCAAGTATGGCTAACGAGGGAGCAAGGAAAGTTGTGGCAAAGCTGGTCTAATCCAGCCCTGTCCATGGAACCAGGGATGGCACTTGCCATTACTAAGGAAACCAGGAGGTTTCAGTGTGCTTTGTAAAGCAGATAAAAAATAAATGAGGGAGTGAGGAAAATCACTGTAAATCTCTCTTTCTCCCCACACGTTGGTCTATATTTGAAATGCTAGGAACATTGAAACACCAGCTTGAAGCCTTCTGCTTGGCTTCAGTTTCTGGACCAGTTTTCAGGTGTTTAAGCTAATTAAGCATCATCATCTAGTCCATTGCCTTCACTCTGCAGCTCAAGGCAGAGCTGCCTTATCCTGGAGGAGTTCTGCCAGTTCCAGTGAAATGGCTGTCTTCATCCAGTCTGCATGTCAGGATGTGACCCGAAGGAGAGCACAGAAGGTGCCCTGGGGATCCAGCTAGAGGCTCCGAGAAATGGAAGCACCTTCTAAAGGTGGTTCGTGCCTTAGAGGGACAGAATCAACTGCCAGTCAGAAAGGAAACCTCAGGTAACATGCGTCCTCAAGTAAGGAGATAATTTAAAGCAGGAGGAGGCAGGACTGTTGAGGACGTAGGGTCTGAGGGCCGTTTGCTGGCAGAGTCTGTCCGTGCAGTCTCTGCACAGTTTGGCCGGAGGAATGCCTTCTGCAGATGGGTGTGCATATCCAAAGCTGGATGTCCTTCGTGCCATGGCTGCAGCCCACCCATCCCTTCCCCTGCCACGTCACGACAAGGGTTAATCTGGACAGATGTAGAATGTGAAAACTGGACATGGGTAAAAGCTGGACCGTCTGTGGCAGGAGGAGGAACCCCTGTCGAAAGTCCCAGAACTAGCGAGAACAGACGACTTGATTTCTATTGTGTAAGTGGGGATTTGTCCGTGATGGTATAGTAACAACTAGAATTAGAAAGGAATAAAGAGTGAATTCTTCCTCTTCCCAAGCGTGTTCCCTCCAGGGCAAAGGTCAAGTGCATTGTGTGGCCGTGTTTGGATTCAGAATAAAATAAGTGACAAGGGCGAAAACCTGGGGCATGCACAGGGACTGAATAAAGAGGAGTGTGGGCTAGGCACCAGAAACCACTTTCTCACCCTAGGGGTCATTAACATGTGCAATTGGTGACCTCGTGACATGGTACGGGGGCAACAGAGACACTAATGTGAGTCATTTATATGCTGGCTTGAGTGCATTCAGCTATTGATAACAGCATATTTCTGAGCATAGTGACCAGCTCTTCTGGTAAAATGGAGATGGGCCCACTTGCTCGTACAGTTTGCTAGCAGTTACTCTCAGCTTTCTTCTCTGTTTTTCCACAGGGAAAAATAAATTTTTTTAAAAAGTCTGCTGGTGTCTGTCTGCAGATTGTCTCCTCATCCGCTATGGATTCCATGGGCAGAGCCCACTCAGCATTTCCTGGAGCAAATGCTCTTGTGAAGGAAAAGGGTTCGGCATAAAGCATGAAAGAGTGGCAGAGATGAGATTCGTCCAGAGATTTTTTTAGAGGAAGGATGTACTGACCTAGTAAAATTATGCAAATATGTTGGAGAGTAGTCTTCATTTATCTGGTGGCTCACCTATTCTTTGGTGTCCTTCCAGGATGAAGCACTTGCCCTATGGGTACCTTGAGTACTAATGCACCTCTTCTCCTCCCCTTGCTAATGAGAAGCCAGACTGGAGGCGAAAGCTCTCTTGTGATGGTGAGTTCAATAACAAATATCTTCTGTCCTGTCCTGAGTCTTACAGCTCAGAGTGAATTTCACTACCATGAAACATAGCGAAGGAACTTCTCTAGTACCATGTTGTGGCTT
The DNA here is from genome assembly GCF_011077185.1 of Oxyura jamaicensis. Taxonomy (NCBI): domain Eukaryota; kingdom Metazoa; phylum Chordata; class Aves; order Anseriformes; family Anatidae; genus Oxyura; species Oxyura jamaicensis. Next base: position 15,109,621 of record NC_048896.1, on the reverse strand, counting down.
CAGGCTCAACTATAAAGAGTTCCTTAGATATTGACCGATCTCATTTATTTATTTATTAGTCAAGGGCTCTGTTGAGGTCCTATCATCTTTCTCAACTGAATTTCAGATAACCTTTCTTGGAGCTCAGGCTCTTTGGAGCTGGCCAGTTGTAAAAATAGGTTTGAGCTGCGGACTCAGGTCTGAAGCTGGATCTGGGCTTGGGATTTTGGTTCTGAGCTATTCCATCCTGTGATGCAGATGTTCTCAGAAAGCTTGGAATGTTCTTGGGAGATTTGCCTTCAAAGTAGTGGAAATATTATAGCAGTAAATGATGTAAGATAGCTTCACCCATTTCCTTCAAAGCCCTGTGAACAGTACATCTCAGGACACTTGAGTCCGCATCTAAAAAGACAAAACTCTGCCCAGAAGTTTCATCTCTGACAGTTATGATAGAAGTGCAGCCCCAAAGGAACGCTCCATGAATGTTCTTTGCCCTGTTATAAGATTTTTGTCACGGTACATTGAAGAAGACTTCTTGGAGGTCTTGATAGAAGCCACGGGTAAAGGCCAACAAGAACTGCAGTATTAACTCCCCTGGCCACTGCAAAGGTGCTGCAGGGTGAAACGTTTGGAAACAATTAATGTGCTCTTATACCAACATGACCTTTGAGAGTGCCAGGCATCTTCTGTGGGGCCTGTAACTCAAGCATTAATAATGGATTACCAAAATCAACCAGCTGCAAGGGAACCACTTCTCCCTGCTTAGATAATTCTCCTCCCGGAGAAGAGCTATTGATTTTGATACTGATTCCTTCCTCCCCAGTGGAAGGGTTACACCCCACCATCACTGTCTGTGACAGTGAACTCTCATCTGCACACACCATGCACGTCAGCCACGTTGCTCTGCACCAGCGATAGAGGCAGCCCTCCTGTACTACTGAGGCTGCTGCTAAAAGCGGTGTGCACTCTTATTTTCCCACCAGAAGAATCAGTCAGCTTTGCTATTCAGCCGTGGTTTCTCGCCAGGCTGCAGCAGGAAACATCTCTGAGCACTGGGAAACTGGTTAGACCCACACTGACTTTGCAGCATCCGTAGCATAAGGGATATGGATGAAAATCAGCGTGTATCTACCATGTGCAAGCTGGCTTATGCAAACACCCTCACACGTTTGTGCCCTTGCTTCATTATCTTCATCCCTTCTGCTCTACTAAGTCCACCTTTGTGCTTTGCCACTGGTGTTGGACATGGTCCTGGGCAAGCTGCTCTAGGTGGCCCCGCCTGAGCCGGGCAATCGGAGCAGATGACTTCCAGAGGTCCCTTCCAGCCTCAGCCGATCTGCAATGCTGTTTCACTTGCTGGAGCTGAGATGCAGCTCTGGGTACCAGCATCTTTGTGCCCTGCTTGAGCTGCAGTCCCTGGTGGGGCTGGAGGTAGGGAGAGAACCATGCTTTGAGCTTGTTCACCATAACGAAGCTTTAATTTCATGGGCAGAATGGAAAAATTGTTTCTAATTGGTTTTGGGACAGCCTGAAAAATGAATCATTTGCAAGTTTGTGTCAGTTGTAAATAGATCACTTATTTTATTTTTTTTTCCAAGGGGGAAAGTGAACACATCTGCCACCTGCCTTTCCACACAGTGACATTCAAACGCGTTGGCCAGCTCCAACCACATTTAACTGTGGTTGGCAAATGTGGTCTGAAAGACATGCTGAAATAAAGCAATCGGATGTGCACCAAAACCCTAACAGCCTGAGATAAGGCAAGCCTACAGCACACGTTCAACCTTAATGAGACACTGGAGAATCCACCTGGGAGAAGAAAGCTACTTGGAAAGCCCTGGGTGTGGGACAGCGTCTAGTCTGAGTTCACGCTGCCCCAGACATCAGAGAGTCCAACTACAAGAGGCAAACCTGTGGGGAATTGGGCTTCATTAGTCCCTCTGCTTGCAGAGTAACATGTTTTCTTGGAGCGTCTTTCATCTCTTTTCAGGCACGAGCACTGGAAACAAAGGGCTGGATGCATGAGAGGGCTTAGGGTGCTACTGCAAAATGGTGGGAGCAAGGGTCCTCTTCTGCCTGTCAGCACGCTGGAAGACAACAGGGACGGGATCTGAGTCACGGTTACGTGGATGGGTGCTGAGCCCCCAGGCTAGGTGAGGGAGGTGACTCTCAGAGCGGTTGGGAAGGGGCGTCTTGTGAATCCAGCCTGAGAAACATGAGCCTTCTTTTACTCGGGAAATGCTGCAGTGAGACATTTGGATAGCATGAATCATCTTCCCGAGGAGAAGGAGCCAAAACGAATAGCTGAAACAACTCCGTGTTGCAGGTAGGAAGAAAACCCTGGAATTTGCTAGTTTAGGGAATACAAATTATTTCCTTATATCACAAACCAACAACAATATTGCAAAACAAAACCAAACAAAACAACAAAATGCAACAATCTTATCTGCTACAGTAATCTGCAGACTGCTTGCTCCCTGGAAGTCCTGTCCTCCACTTATTTGTCTTAAGACAAAAAATCAGCTGTACTGAAGTTCACTATGAAGTTGCATTATGAAGTTACTGTAAAATGTCCATAAAGCAGCAAAACTGTGGCCCTAAATTCCAGAATCTGCTTTTAACTGGCTCCTGCCCCTCTACCGAAGTGCCCAGTAGAGACGTGCAGTCTCGAGCTCCTGGCTTGCCCCAAGCCTGGTGCCTCCCCACGTAGCAGCAGGCTGTGATTTGCAGGCAGCCAGCTGATATCTGAAATCCTTGCTCAGAGTCAGATGGCAAGATGGGAATCCAATCATTTTATACCGGTCAGCAAGCGAGCATTGCTGAGCATATGGGTTAGTCAATAATCAGCTTTAATTAAGTAAAAGTTATTTCATTAATATCTTTTTAAGTGGATACTCTACAAAATCTGCCTGGGGGAAATCTCAGGGTTAGGAAAGCTTTACGGTATATATTGTTGCAATATAAGTGAATAAGGCTGAGATACCATCAGGATGAGCACAGGAAATAAAAAAAGCAGCAAGGACCCAGCCTCATTAGCTGCTCTGAACTGGAAGGAACAAAAGTATTAGCTTAACCCAAACCTGAGTAAGTCAAAAATATTTTTTTTATTATTTTATTTTATTTTATTTTATTTTATTTTATTTTATTTCATTTCATTTCATTTCATTTCATTTTTAAAGCAAAAGCACGGTCTGTGGAAACCTTACAGCTAAAGCAGACACTGATTATATCTGTTATCCACCTCATCTCCCTCAGTGAGTTCTGCATATGCTTGAAGCATGGCTGAACCATGCAATTCCCCCCAAGTTATGGTCCCAAAATGTGTTGTCCCACCCATGAGCTCCACCTTGGTCCGTGGGCTTGTTTTCTGGGTGCACCCTGGGGTGCAGGGCATGGTGAGGATGGCTTTTGCTCTGGGAGATGAAGCTGTGCATCCCTTGAGCTCTGAAGGCAGCTCTTCTCCTGGACTGGCACAGAGGGACCTGTGCTTTCTGCCTGAGACTTGGTATTTCTGGGTGCTGCCACACTTGGGAGCCTCACCAATTCAGCTGCAAAAACTGGGTGGCTTTCCTGACCCTTTGTTTTGAAAGGAATTTAAATTATCCAGCTGGATTTCTTTTTCTATCCTGTAATCTGGCTGCTCCTGTCCTGAGCCAGTCCTGATGGGGACCTTTGGGGTGGTTTCACTTGGGGAAGAATAAAAACCAACTTCTGTTTTTATTACTCTCCCCATCCCCCCTCAATTACGTTGGCTTTAAAGCTACGAGCAATAAAACTGTTCCTTTAACCTAGAAATAGAAGCTTCCAGGTTTCTCTGGGCTGGGACATGGTCACCACACTGGAGCTCCACCATCTGAAGCATCAGACTGCACTCCCAGGCCCTGCTGTCATGCTTTGGAGAGAATCGAGCTGGTAAATGCCTTTTCTCCTAGCTCAAGATGAAATCTCATCTTGTCAAATCTTGGATTTTGTCAAATACCAGCAAGCTGGCTTGTGCTCCTGGGTGCCAGCACCGAGCCAGCCAGCAAGCGCCATCAAATCACGCATCTCCCATGCGTCTTGGTGTGTCACCAGTGGCGTTTTTGGTCCGCTGCCACAAGAAGCAGAATGGACGTGGTGGTTTCTCCAGCTGAACAGCCCAGCACTGGAAGGAGGGACGCTGCACAGGAAGGTGCAGAGGACTTGTCTGTGTGTTTCTGAGTGATGTCTTCTGGTTTCAGTCTCTATTTCTCCTCAGATCCAAGTGGTAAAGGCTGCATAATCTTCAGAGTGAAGCTTCTGTTTTAACGGGGACGGTGTTAGAAAATGTGTTGGTGGCCTCTTCTTCAGGACAGGCTGTGGCAGTCCAGGAGTGGAAAGCTTCTAATTAACACATGGCGCACATAACCTGACATGTTGCCCAGTTCTAATATGCTCTTTTATCAGGCCGTGCTGTCCCTTTGAAGGCTTTTTTTTGCATGTTTCCAGAGCACAATATCTACAAACAACCCCCGCTTCCTCACTTCTCGGTCACTTACACCCATGTTGACAAACTAAATGCTGCATCACCTGATCAGCAGCGAGTTTCTCTTTTCACTTGTGTCTGCCCAAATTAAAAGCAGAACAGGAGGCTTCTGGAATGGGACTTACTAATGTGGGAAGTGGCCTACCAAAATGATAAATCTGGTGTCTTCTTCAGGAGCTGATTTTTACTTGCCTGAAAAGTGTTGATGTTAGGCTGGGGCTCACCCCAGTTTGCATTACTCCAAGTAACTGAAATTTTCACTTCAACCCTTTTGTTTAGTGCAATTTCAAAAATATGACTTAAAAATCAACCGAAGCAGGATTCTTTTATTCCCAAGTGAGATTTGCATACAGCAAAATAAGGAAGTGTGAATAATAATGCAATCAATTACTGGGGCAAATCTCTGCACCACCCAAGGATCCCCATGGCAGTAGACCTTCCCTGCTCTCGCGGAGAGGTGCCATAGGGAGAGTTCTGCATTTTTATCATGGACGTAGCCTTTGGGATTTTATCAGCGGAAGACCAATTTCGCTGAGTGTTATGGAATAAGGAATATGCTATTTATGAAAAATGCGCTTCAGCCAAACACAAACAGTTGAACTCAGGCCTGGAGTGACCCACAGAACCCCAGATGGTGTAGAAAAGACTGAACCTTCTAGTTTTAGCCATATGGCAATCACAATGCAGCTCTTCTTTTGTCATTTTTTTCCACCCTAAGATCTGTCACATCTGGCAGTGCCTTGTGCCAAGGCTGGAAGTTTCTCTCACCCGTGCAGGCTCTCATCAGTGGCCCAGTCACCTGCCTGCAGTCCCAGCCCTTGCACTGGAATAACACAGCTGGGTGGTAAATGAATTGGCCAAGTCCCACGTCAGGACATGCCAGGTTCGGTGTAGCCTGTGCTGGTTTTCACCCCTCTTTTTCCTGGTGCTGCAAGGGAAGATGAAGCAGCTGGCTGACCTCACCTTTGGAGTGCTCCTGCAGATCCCTGCCCCCCTACGGGTCCCACAGAAAACCTCGGCAGGCCCCTCCACACTCCCACCTTGGGCAAAGGTAGAAGCCAACATCTTGGCTGGTGTGCCTGCTGAGCAGGAGCAATCCTACAGCCACCAATGCCCTCTCCTTCCACCCCTGTCCAGGGCTGGCCTGTCCCCCACAGCAATGACCACCTCTTCTGTTGAAAGCAGCTGGATTTTGGCGTGCTCCTGTAAGGAAAAGGAAACCTTTTTTTCTTTCCTCTTCTTCTCCTCCTGCATTTTGATGGGGCTCGAGATCTCTCGGAGGAAGACGCTCTTCCCTTTTTATCAATTAGGAGCACACACGCGCGCTCTCTCGCTCTCTCTCCCACCCCTACTCTGCTTTCCTCCCAGCTCCCCTTGGCTGCCGGTTTCAGACAAAGATGTGTGAGTTCTTTGATCTGCCTGGCAGCCACCGCTGGGGGATTGGCTTGGAGGTTAATTACACACAGGCCGTCTCCAGCTGTGGCAGGGAGCCACTCGGCTGGAGAGGGAGCTGTCCCATCTCCCCCCCAGCTACAAACTTCAAGGGGACAGGAGGGCATGGAAGGTACCACTGAAACCCCTTTTGATATGACAAACGGGCTCCTTGCTTGCCTCTCTGGTTCTTGTTTTGTTTGTCTAACTGGCACTTGAAATATGGATGAGCTCTCAGTCCTGAGGGCCCAGCCACTGGCTTAAAACCTTGCCTTCTTTCCCCACCCCAGCTGGAGCTTTGCTCCCCTGTCTGTCCGTCTTTGCCTGTCCACGTGTCCTTGTCCAGCAGCCTTCTGCCCATATGCCCATGGCTCAGCCCAGCTCGCAAAGGCTGGAGCCCATGTTCAAGCAGCTGTGGTGGAAATGGGGTTTCAGAGGAGGCTGTCTGCTGCAGGAGAGAGGTACGAGCTGAGGGCTGGCACCCAGCAGGTTTGTGTTCAGTCCTTCTCGCTGTGGCTGACATGCTCTGTGATTAGCTTCAGGTCTTTTCCTTCCGTAAAGCCACTTAAATCCCTCTGTGCCTCAGTTTCCCAATCTTCATAATAAAGGCAAGCAGCATTTATCCACTCCTCAGGGTTGGATTGAGGCTGATTGATTTGCTTGTCTGGCATCCCAAACTAAGCAGTGTGGCAGAAGAGAGCTGTAGATGTAATCCCCTCTGCATTAGCCAAATCCTTCCCAAAAGGAGCTAACACCCTGCTTCAGGGCAGGGTGTGGCTGGACTTTAGATGTTCTTCGGCAGCTCGAAGGCACCTCTACTGGTTTCTGGGCTCCCCCCACGATACCTAAGTGTGGGGCTGGAGTCCACATGCAATGAAATCAGAAGCTGGCAATGGTCTGCATCCTCAAGGGCATCGCAAAACCTGGAGTGCACCCATCCAGGACTGCAGCCCCCTGCTTGGACCTGCACCCTCTTCCATTCCAGATTTAAGGCAAGATCCTGTGCAGTGACTGTTCTGTGCTGAAGGCCTTTCACAGGCTTGTAAGGAATAGGGATGCTGCTGATGTCTACAAAGCGCTCCTTCTCCCTGGGGGACGGCCAGGGCTGACACTCTGAGGCTGCTCCAGAGACACCAGGTTCTAGAAATGAGACTGGTGGGAAGAGACGGGCTTCCAGCTGCAGGCAGGGCAGGAGATGGCATCCATCAGCCTCAGGTGGCACCCAGAGAGGATGGCAGTGGGGACACGTGGGTGAATCAGGGAACACCACTCTGCCCTCACCCACACCCGTGGCAGGGCTCTCTGTGGGTGGAGGTGAAGATGGGACCACTGGCACGGCCACGCTGCGGACAGGGGACACGCCTGATGCTTGGAGACCCTGTGGAGACAGCACCTGAGGGGTGGCACACACCACCTGGTGGTTCTCGATGCTTCTTCTCAAAAGGCTGAAGTGCGAATGCCTGGATAAACCTCCAGTCCTGTTCCTCAGAGAAAACCCCTTCACCTTCTTAGCCCTGCTCATGCTGGCACTGTCACCTTGCTGCTGTCACCTCCGCCTCCTGTCCCTCTCCCCACTGCCCGCTTGGTGCCTCCCCTCCAAGATCCTGCCCTGTGAAGGCAGGAGGAAGGAGGGACAGGACCTCACTCTTCTGCTGTCTGAACCTTTGCAACTTTCAGAACAGATCCTAGCGAAGTACCAGACGGGAATGCCTACTTATACTGATTTAACACCATGCTTCCACCTTTCTCCTGTTCTTTTGTGAGGACAGGGAGGATTTTCACATTTCTCACCACGTAGCTTGTCTTCTGGGTGGCTATTCCATGTCTTTCTGCACACATTTAATATCTAAGGGTTCCTTGGCACAGTGGAGATCCCCAAATCACAGCAGGCTTCAAAAGAGCAACAAGTGACCCTGGGCAGACACTCTGGGTCCTCATTGCTGCCAGCAAAAGGCAGCAGGACCCCAAAGTCAAGATGTTTTCTGTGGGTGATCGACTCACAACCTCAAGTCCTCTCCATAGCCACAGAGATAGCAGTGGTCTGGTGAGCCTGGGTGAGTAGATGCTCTGGGTTGACCATGGCTTTGGGGAGAGAACCCATCACTGGTGCTGGAGGTGTCACAGCACCCTACGTGTCCCACCAACCTTCTCCAGCTGCCTCCAGGGTCTCTCAGATGAGTCACTGCTTGTGCTGACTCAGCCAAGTGACGTTTCAGGACAACTCAGCGTGTTATTCATCGTTTGTTCATAGAATGTTTCTCCTCGAGCTGGTTGCCAATGAGTGTACTCAATAATAGATTTAAAAAGTGGCTTTTACATGCAACGAGCTGTGTGGGAGCAGCTCCCCAGGCTGCCTGTGGCCCCGTGTGTGTGAAGCTGTGAGTACAAAAATGGTCTTCACTGGGTTGTGGAGGTCAGCCGTGCCCGTAAGAACATCAGGTTTGGGAAGAAAGTGGCGTACAAGCTCATCTTGTGTGCTGTAAGAAGGCTCTTACTGGAGCTGCCTTCCCATTCTGGAGCTGGAGCCTTTCTCCTGCCTCTCCTTGCTGCAAGCTCCTCTCCCCTGCACTTTCCCATTATCTGCTGCACCCCTTTACTCTGTGCTGGAGAGCCCCCTTAAGGCAAGTCCCCCCCAGGGAGGGTCTCAGCCAGGGAAGGAATGGTTAATCTGAAGTGATGAACCCTGGTGGGCTTTTTTTTCCTGCAATAATGAGAAGTGGAGTGTGCACATCGCAGTGTGATTATTACCTGTTTATTTTTTCATGAGGCTTCTCCACTGTGTGTCACTCTAGTGTCATCATCCGTAAACACATTGATTTAACCATTACTTTGGAACAGCACTCGCCTGCTCTGCAGACTGGATACCGGTCCCCTGGGGGTACCGGGAGTGACGAAGCGGGCTCAGAGCTCATCCTCGGGCTCTGCTGTTCACTCCACCTGCAGCACTCCATCTCTCCTTTTCTCTCCTCATCTTCTTTGCTCTCCATTCAGCTCGTGCTCCACCTTCTGCTCCTATTCAGCTCTCTGTCCCCTTCACTTCTGCCACCTACACCCAGAAGCGGCCTCCAGCCCCGTCCACTGCCCCAGCCTTGTGCTTTGCAGATGCGGTGGCAGCTCAGAGCACCCTGCTGCATACTGGAGGGCCCCACACGATGTGCCTGGCGGTCCCACCTTCAGGGTGGGCTTCACCTCCCCTCCTCCAAAGCTGTGTGAGCAACCCGACCTGTACCTCCTGCATCAGCTAAGGAGAGAGCAGTCCCTGCCTGGGACATCCTAAGAGGTTTCCCCAGGGAGGTCCCTTGAGCTCGTTCTCCCTGGATAAGAAGAGAACTAATCACCTTAGGTCTAGACCCTCAATGTTAACCGTCTGAGGCCTAGAGCTGCCCAGAGGGACCTGCTGTAGCAGCTTCCACTCACTCTTGCAGGCAGTGGCCTATGGAGCACCTGGACACTGCTGTGCCCTCAGAGTCACCCTGGGCTGGGACCATTATAAGGCTGAAATTCATCCACCATGGACTGGGAGAGCTGGGAGAGCTCTCAGAAAATGAGCGAGCATTGCTGCCTGCTCCGAGCCGTGAGAGGGACCTTCTTCTCTTTTCCTACCTGTAAAACCCTCCCCACGGAACGGGCACTTTCCGCAGGCAGCACATAAGTCAGACACCACCAAGGATGGAGGGCTGGCTGGTGGGGCTCTCATATCATGCAAGTTGCCAAGGGCACTGCAAAAGACCACATCCAGACCTTTGTGCCCACAGAGAACACAAAGGACTAGATCCACACGACAGTGGGGCAGACAAAACTGCTGCCCAGCTGAAGACCAGCCCTCTCTGGGTTTTTGGGTTCAAGGTGATGTTTCTTTCCAGAGCGAATGTGCTCCTTCTCCTTTCGCTCGGTGCCATTTGGGTCTGTCAGGTTTGGAGCCACTGCTGGCTGTCCTTGGTGCCAGGGTGGTGCAGAGGAAAGCCTCAGGGACGCTGGAAGTATTTTGTTTTATTTTTGTGACTTCCTCAAAGAAACTTGGAGAGAGTTGAGAAAAAAAAATATGGGGAAGAACCTTTGAACTTGAACCTTTTAAGTAATTACTGATTATTTTGATTTTTTTGTTTCCTTTTTGATTATTTTTCCCTGTTCTGATCCTCATGGCAGACAGGGGCCAGGGAGTCTCCTGGCCCCTCCTTCATGCCCCACCAGTGGAGAAGTTTGCTCTGAGCCTACCTTCACTCTTTGAGGAGAAAGGGCCCAGAAGAGCAGTGTCTGGAAGCAGAGGGATGTGAGGCAGAGCCAGGGACTTCATGGGAAGATGCCATGGCACTGTGAGCCCTGTCTCACCATTTGAGTGCCACTAAGACCACCAGGTGACATGTCCAAGGTGATGTTAACCACCAGAGGGATGGAGACCACCAAGGTGGTGTTGGCTGCGGCTCCACGGTGAGTGCCACCCGCTGAAGAAGTGTCCTCGGGTCGCATGGTACCAGCTGCTATTTTGGTGCTGAGTCATGTAAGGATGCAGCCCTTGGGCTCTGCTTTGCTCTCGGCGTTGTTCAGTCTGCCCTGTGCTTCCTCTTCTCCTGCTCAAAACGGAGGCAGCCCCTACCCCGTCCTTGCAGCACCACGTGCGTGAATCCATTAAAGTCTCCACGGTGCCACGATACTCCAGAGCTAAAGGACCTATCAGTACCGTGCTAAAATGGCTTTGCTAATCCCCACCGCTCAAGAAGGAATCAGCAACGGTCCCTGAGGGACCCTTTTGTTCTGCTGTCAAGGCCCTGGGCTTCTTAGCGGAGTATAACAACCCCGAATGTTTGCGCAGGAGAGCTCCGCGTGCATTATTTATCGCTGTCGGGGTTGTTGCACTAAATCATCACCCTCACCTGCCCACCGCGTGCCACAGCAGGAGAGGGGTGAGCACGAGTGAGGCAAGGCGGTGGCAGGCCAGGGCCTTTCTTGGCCTAGGTAAACATCCAGGTGCTTGCAGAAGTGAGGGATGCTGCAGACAGCACTGTTTTAGGCCAAAAGTCAGGAAAACGGTCTGCAAGGCCAGAGGATGAAGGGGGACGGTGGGGAGGGCTTGTGAGGAGGAAAGGTTCTCTTGGTATCTTTCACAGCATGACAGAAGGTCTTGGGTCTGAGGGCTAGCAGGGGCTTCCCACCTCTTAGACAGGCTCAGGAGGGTGGATGGAGTCTGAATGGAGTTGGATTTAGGTGGCCTCTTGTGAAAAACAAGCAAACAAACAATTTCAAGAGCCACCACCTTCCTTTCAAGGAGTTCTTGTGAAGGTTGAGGGCCAATAAAAAACTCCTTCAGGAGACCTCCCAGCTCATGTGGAAACAGGGCTGGTGGGCACGAAACACCCAGGAACATCCTTTTGGCCTGCACAGCGATGTGAACCCTGGGGTCTTTAGGAGGAGTCCTGCCCACCCTCAGCCTCAGCCTGGAGGTCACTCCTTGCCTGGAGAGGGTCCAGAATGCTGGGCAGCCCTGGGAGGACGGGGGGATGGACCCATGTCCAGTGTGGATGCCCACAACACTGGTGTTGTGGTGCCATAGGGCTGAACTGGGTCCCACCAGGGTCTCCACGCTTCACACCAGGTGGCCACCATCTGCTCCTCACCACCCACAGCAGCCACCTCCAGCCGGACAGGGGACACGCCGTGGAGGACAGCAGGAGCAGAAGGTGGGAGAGGAAGAGGATGCACAAAGGAGGAGGAGGAAAGCCAGAGCAGAAGGCAGGGAGCGGAGGAAGAATACATGCTGGCATCCAGAGTTGGTTTTTTTCCTTCCAGAAAGCTGCCCAGGTTTAGCAAAGTCCCTTTCTGTCTTTAATGAATTCCAGCTCCCTTCCCCCTGCCGACCCCGGAGAAGATGGAACATTTCCAAGAGCAGGAGGGAGGGAGTGGCAAGAAAGGGGCTTGGAAATAAAATAAAATAAAATTATATATATATAAAAAAAA